>NW_017095789.1:53587-98414 GCF_001412225.1 Nicrophorus vespilloides
GCACGCAGAGCGCGCACGTCCATAAATATTCATCGGATCATCAACTTCCATAACGGAGGCGTGGAATTCACATTCGCCGATTAATAATAACATAATAAAGATTGTGGTCACTTAAGCAGCAACGAACTTCATTCATTCATTCCCTCTTTGGCTGTTTAAATCAAACTTTCCCAAGATTTATTTTTTGATATTCCAACAATTTGAATAAAATAAAACCATATCACTTTTAAAAAGACTATAATCAAGTTATATTAAATAAAATAAATGACTTTGGTATGTAGTTAAACAAAACAGAAAGCAGTAAGTGGAGTTAGAATGAAGGCTATATATGAAGGGTCGATTATCATGAAATAGGATCGTAATTATTTAAAAAAAGAGCTGCACCCAGAGTTTGCGTGACATGAGACATAATTATCACAAATAATACGGATGCTGCATTTGACTTAATAGCAAAGATTAACTGAACTGAAAAACATAGCAATTAGATTGATAGAAAAATAATATATTAAGTACAAGTAGAATAGGAATAACACTTTGAAAAGAAACCGACAACAATAACGTAATTCTTTATAGCGGTGGCATTTTACTAATTGTTATGAGTCAGGTCGAGAAATATCATTACATTCGTATGAAACTTAATTCATTCTTTGATACTGATGTGGCGTTCATAACAACCAAAACAACCTTGGGACGTTTGATTGTAATTGTAATTAACAAAATTTGAAAATGATGACTTGAAGGTTTATCGCAGTGCCGCGAAACAAGTTAAGTCTGAAGTGATTCCTCCTTATTTTCCTTCGGACGACGTTTTAAATTTCGTAACTGCATTTCTCGGCCGTACATGTAGTATGTATAGTATGTATGTATGGCGGCGTAAAACTTTCCTCGCCTCGCCACAAATCACAATTAGGCTTGGAAAGGCGAACCGAGCCACTCTAAATTCTAGCATGGAAGCAAAGGAAACACACGAGACGAGAACAACAACGAGCGACTACGGCCAGAAATAGTCAGAGAACTGGGTCCGACTTAATTGCAATCTAAATAACAACTGATCCGAGATCCCCACGAAAATAAAGCAAACAAAAAGAAACAAGGACATAAAAGAAGAAATAACGTCTTCCTCTGCCAATTGTGATGCCATCCACGTCCGCGCCCAAGGGTCCCCTCGACTGACATCATCGCATCTGTGTGTGTGTGTGTATTCAAAATAAGGTTCCTGCATGTGGAATTACAGTTGGAAAAGAGGAATTCCCGACAATATGATTATATAGTATATACTATATATATATATATATATATATTTCTCTCCAGCTAAGCAAACTCGCTTCGCTTTTGGCAATTAATAGTTCTGAAAGTTGCTTAATCATCTTGGAAACATTTTCGGGCGTCCGTTGGGCTGCAACTCCTATCTCTTTCTTGCACATATAAACTTGTGTCCCGCTCTCACCCTCATTCTTTCAGCGGCGTAATTAACGGAACGAGAGGAGGAACGAAATTAACAAAAAGAAAAAAAAATAAATATGAAAGAAATGAAAAATGTAATTCTGCCGCCGCCCAAAAATATATACGAAAATTAATTTTTAACGCTCATTACACGTCGGGGTCCGGGCGCAAAACGCGCAGCGCTAAATTAAAAACGAAACGCGATTTACTTGACGCAATTAGTTCCAAGTTCCATTCCGTTACAAACGTGGAAACGTCTCGTGACAATTTCGACTTACGTAGAATATGTTAACTACTGTACTATTTATATTTTTGTGTAGCAAGTGGAAACTACCTTCTCCTGCAGGTTATAAGAGATTCGACGGTAATTAGAATAAAGATTTTACGATCAATAGTCAGAAACGCCTTTGGATTTAGTAGCGATTTAATTTGAATTTACTTAATGCTGCTGCATCCATACTATGCGTGACAGGTCTATAGCCTGACAACCGAAAGACCGTCTATTGAAATCCCGACGTTCGAAATCCCGACTGTATCAGAATTTCGACAAACATAATCTTGTCTGTATCAAAAAAATTTACAATAACATTTTTAAATTATGTCGGAGCGTAGTCACCTTGTGCTACACTTTTATTATTAATAACAAGAAATTATTATTAATTTATTTGATTTTGTTGAATTATTCATAATAAACCTTAAGATTATGAAATAATCTCAAATACAATTAGATTATAAATTGTTATTATTTATTATTAATAACAATTTAAAAGTCACTACGCTACGAAATAATTTAAAAATGTTATTGTAGACATTTTCAATATAGTCGGGTTTTTGATACAGTCGGGATTATGGTTGTCGGGATTTTAATATAGTCGAGATTTTGATATAGTCGGTATTATGATTGTTTGGATTTTGATACAGTCGGGAATTTGATTGACGGTATTTCGGTTGTCGGGCTTGCGATTGCCACCGATCTGAAATATACAAGGCACTTGATAAAATTTATTTTTAAGTTTGTGTATCATCGTGGATAGTGCAATTCTAGATATGGTTTTAAATATAAACAAGTAAGATGAGAGCTCCATCATTTAATAAACTATGAACGTGAACGTGCAGAGAAGTTAGCAAACAATAAAATTGATTTGTTTCTTCATATAATTGATACTATTATTATAATTGAATTGTCTTCAGAAAGGAATAACAGGTAAATTATTTGTATCTTCATTTACTTATTATAATTTATGTATATTCATAATAATAAATATTATTATTATTTATGTTTGAATGTTTTAATAATTTCACTGAAATTCAAATTTCTCATATTTATTTATTTACAAAACATATTTGTTTATTCCGAATAAATTTTTAATATTTTCATTAGTTTCGGGTGTTTAATTTAGTAGAAATGCAGCAATGTATAACGAATTCAATACAAATATTAAATGTGCATTTTTTTTTCTAATACTCAATGTTATTGCAGATGTTGAAAAACGTATATTATATTACAATTTTGTTTGAAAATGTTCAGGTATGCGAACTAGAAAAGGTAAATTTTGTTTATGGTTTTTTCCTTCCTTAAAACTTATTATCCCCATAAAGATTATGGGGTTTATTTGTATTTTTATAAAGTATGGTAAATCTTAAATACATCAAAAATAACAACATTTTTGTGATTATAATTATTTTATATTTTTATATCCTCATGAAAATTCTATTACTATTTCTTGTTATATTTGACCATTTTCGAGAAAATTACTTTTGTTCGGAAAATGAAAATGTATTCATTTCTAATGTAATGAACAATTTTTTAAAAAACGCGTTGATTTTTTTTTGGAAATTCGAGTACCATTTTTCATTATTATTATTGCCACTATTGAATCACCATTGTATGTAGCTGTATTATGTTTCGGATGCGTGCGTTTTAGTGCGGAAAACGTAATGAAAACAAACGTTCGGCCGCTCTTGTTTATTTACATATTGCTTCCGATTATCGGCCATCCGCCATCTGCGAGCCAAAAATGAAAATAAATACTGCCATTCCATGCTGCTGACCTCCTCTCAGCACATTCATATCTATATTGATTTAATTGTTAAATGTGAAACAATAATATAAATGTATTTTCAGTATCATGAGCTACATTTAGTTCAAATTTGGTATACTAATTTATATCTTACCATTTTCTGATATCAATGAAATTACTTTAAACGCAAGTCTAGTTTTACACAACAAAGTATCATTGTTATCATGTTTATTGAGTTTAATGCTGTAAATATTAAGATTTAATTATAAACAAACTATATGTTGAAAATGAAATTAGTTATCTGAAATGGTAATAAACATGAATATATATATATATATGATAAATTATTTATTGAGTCATAAATATGCTTAATGATGGACGTGACAAAACTACTTTCATTGGTATAAACGAATCAAAGAACAAATGACGAATTATATAGTTTATAAAAAATTAAAATAACAAATTTGGGTAAATTATATAGGTGGAAATAGAATATACAATCAGTAAGTGTTCAATGGAATAGTACGTAATGAAGCGAGAGGAGATGGAAGATGAATAATGAATTGGTACAGGCAATTCTCATCCGCGTTCTTATGTTCGAAATCCGCGTTCGAAATCCCGACGATATAATTCGTTATTAGTTCTGGAAGTATGGATAGAGTTACCTCAGCTATGACTAGTATTACAAATATTTTCAAAATGTTGAAAATTTTTCAAAATTTTCGTCAATAAGTATGAAATCTAAATGAAAGTAAATATTGACCAATTATTATAAAGGGTGTCCCAAAATTAACGCAACATTTGAATTAATTAGAAAACTCAGTTTTTAGTCTTCAGATTGTGATTTTGTGATTGTGATAAAAACTGTGTTTTCTATTTAATTCAAATGTTGCAAAAAGAAGGACATTAAGAAGCAGTTGATCTAACATTTATATAATATGTGAATTATTAAAATAGGTGGAAATATTAATAACCTCTTGTGATAATTTCCATTTAATTATATGTTTTTTTGATGTATATAGTTGTTTCTGATTACTTATTAGCGATAGAACTGTATCTTCAGAAATAACTTCGAAGTAACTTCCTTATGGCGGAAGTATAAAGGTAGCGTTCAAAGAGTTCAAAATTTAAGTATTAATATTCATTCATAAATCAATGGCTAAGATCTGTAACAATTTTGATAACTTTTATTGGGACAAGCCTCTGTTTTTGGGGTGATTTTCTAAATAGTGTAATATCGTTTAGTTATTGAGAGAGTGTGCGTGCGGTGTGTGTGTATGAGTGTGTATGCAAGTGTATAGGCGAGTTTGCGTGCTGATGTATTAGTGTACGACGGTGACGCAGCTGACTGGAGTAGTCGTAGTAGTCGATGGATAGACGTGGTCGCAGACAGTTGAGTCAAAATGTCGGGAGCATCGATTTCCTACCCCCACCAGACGGCAGCCAACTGGATTCCGTTCGCCGGCGCCGCATCCGATTCTATGCGTTGCCAGTCGAGGGCCGCAGTTCGGTCAGTGAACAACATCACCGCACCAATATCCAGCAACTACAATAACAGTAGTAACATCAAATACAACTACTGCAGCAACAATAACAACAACATTATCCAGTCGTCCACAGTTGTAACAGCTGACGACGACCTTAATATTAATACCAATAACAACGGCCCAGTCATGGCAACGTGCTACCCTAGTTACGACCAGCAGTTGCCACCGCCACCTCAGCCACCTACGAGGACCGTCGCGAAGGACTACTCCAGACCTCTGCACGTGGACTGCAGTGTCGAATACGAATTACCGAATCAAGCTAAACCTCCGGCCGGCGTTCGAAACGAACCCCTGCTGATGATCCACCCCTGCTACTTCCGGAAGATCGAGAGTCAAAGGAGGAGTCCCTTTGTGAACAACCTGCCACAACCGTCGCAACAGCAGCAGCAGACGACGACCACATCATCGACGCCGATGTCGTCGCGTCAGACTTCTTCCTCCATTGCCGTTGCTCTATCGACGTCCAGCTCGGCGGTGACGGCGGCGGTTGGATCAAAGAGACGTTCTGCTCGTGGTCAGCAGATACCGCAGCAGGTGCCTCAGCAGGCCGCTCAATATCCTGTACAATACGCGGCGGCGGAGAGTGCGGCTGCTGTTGCCGCTCGCCAACAACTTTGGGAGCCGATGCCGCCCCTAGTGCCTATATCTACGTGCCAGCGGTATTATAATGTGGCGTCCGTCTCAGCTGAAACCTCCGTCAATGCGGTCGCCGCAGCCGCCGGACATCATCACCATACCCACAGTCACTGGACCGCCGATACGGATCGTTCGTCGAATCGCCCGGAGGATAAGCATATCCTAACCGGGAAGTATCGACAGTATCTTCGCGCCCATAGACTTCACCCGTACGTCACCTCTGCGATACCTATCGCATCTACCTTTCCACAGATCCAGCAGGTGTGCTACAACGTGTGATCAGAGTGATGGTGTGATGTGCATCATGTGTAATGATTCTCTTGTGATAATAGTGTGTAATGTGATGATGATGAAGATGATGATTATGAGGATGGATCTGTCGGTGGACATCGCCTTCTCCCTCGACGACTACGAGCACCACCACCTCGGAGAAGAGGTCGTCGGGAAGACGGCGCATGCGTACCACCCCGGGCGTGGTAGTGATCCTCATTACAGCTCTGTCTCAGACCTACGATCTTGTTTTGTTCTTCTCCTTTCGTTTTTTATTAATTTTCTCGCCGTTTGGTTGATTTTCCGCCACCCCGCAAATCTAACGACCGCTAACTGGATTACCATGGAAACGGAAAACACCGGAAGCGACTCGAGACTATCAGTGTGCATAAAGTTTTTCTCGGATTTAATGCCCCATATTTTGGATTACCTAATAATTAACAACAAAACCGAGCGCCAACGCAACTTACATTTACTCCCATTTGTCTTTCACTAGTTACTAGACCTCTCCTTGATTTTGAATGCCAAAACGTAGAAGTAATTACAAAAGCAAAGAAAATACCAAGTTTCTTCTTTAACCGCTATCAAAAAATTCGCCGAGAGACGAAGAACCGGCGAGGATATCTTCCGTGTGTTCGTAACTTCGTGCAAGCAAGAGATGCGAGAACTGTTTTAGTGGGTGTAAAATTATTGTCAAAGACGAAAAAGTATTGTAATAACTCTCTAAATAAGTATAATAATCAAGGAAAGAAAATATTTATTATAATAACGTGTATGCTTGGAGCAAAGAAAATCCTTTAATGTTTCCACATTAAATTAAAACAAAAAAAAAATCTTATAGCTTGTAAAAGAAAACCAAATGGGAATTTAAACTGAAAACCTATAGTTAACAAATATATGTTGTAAATATATATATCAGCCAAAAAAAAAATAATCATTTCCAAAAAAAAAAAAACACAAAATAAATACGAAAACTAAACATTCCACTTTTGATTTCGCGTTGTATCTTATATATTTTTTAATTTACTAAACTTTAAAAGTATTCTATTATACACATGTAAAGACAATAATTAATGGAAGCTTCGAGTTATAAAATTCGTTTAGGGAAGGAGAAAACTGTGTAATAGAACGAAACAAGCAGAACTATAATGATAAATATTAATATGAGAATGTGTCAAAAAGTACGTGGGTTGAAAGAGGAATAAGAGAAAAAAAAAAACAATAATCAGACGACTATTAATAATCCAAAATCTCGATTGTTTTGCAGCACTATTCTTTTCCTGCGTTTTTATTTTTGAAACATTGTCTTGTAGGGAGTAAAACAACAAAGCATTTGTGATTTTGGGAGTCCAAAATTCGAGCGAGCGAGAAAACCACCGCAGTGAAGCATCCAACAAAAACAAAAAAACATTCATCATCGGAATCGGAAAAATTTTGGACTACCAAAAATAATGATTAACAAAGAAAACGTATCTATATATATATAATTGTCAATTTGTTTATATTTTTCTGGAGATCTGATTTTTCCTTAATTTCTTTTCTTCTAATTTAATTATTTTCCGTGAAAAGAATTATAGCTGAAATAGCTAGACCAAAGAAGTTGAATTTGTATATAATGTTACTTAATTAATTTACAAACAAATCCACACTTAAAAAAAAAATACAAAACGCTTTGTTTCTTGATCCGTTGTATTACGATTTCGCCTTTATTTATGTAATTTAGGCGATTTTTACCTGTTATTATGATTTTCTTGATGTATTTCTTCTCTATCTCTGTCTATATATACATAAATATTAATTTCTTTTCCGCAAGATTGTGAATACTGTAAATTTGAATAACGCTATAAATCTAAATATTTATAATGACATAAAAGTATATATATATATTCTATATATATATATATGAAAAAAATTGACTATATATATATTGATTAAAAGTAAACTAAACTAAAAAAAAAATAAAACATGTACAGCTAGTCATAGTATGAATACGCTTATAAAATTATAAATAAAACGTGTTACTGTTTTTATAGAAATCAACCCTCGTTTCATTTACTTTCTCTAATGATCATTCTCTCTAGCACTGTTACGTAAGCATCCAACTGGGTTCGCTCAATCCGATACAATTATCTTCAGAAAACAAAACAAAACCCGTGTCGTGACGTTGAATTGTCTTCCGAAAATAAGAGAATTAACAAGTGAAAGACGATTGAAGTCGAGATGTGACTATAGAAGCAAAATTCAACTTCTGTTTCCGTCGTCGTCATTCGATAAATGTGTGCAAGTGCATCCTCATCAACATACAGCTGGGACTTTATTTTCGCTCGGATTTCGCATTTTATCTATAGGTAAGGACATGCACATATTATTATTATCTTTCCCTATAAGTTTAACTCATCCAAATATTCGAGTTCGCTTAGATTAACACTACACAATTTTCGTTATTTCATTAATTTTTTTATGTTTCCATCGCCACTTAAGTTAATTAGTCTTTTAATATATATTAGCGCAGCGTTATATTTTTTTTAATGAATTAATGTTTAACCATTCATTCTAGATGCACGTAATTGCGGAAGACGTTCGAAGCCGAGAAAATATCGAACCGCAACTTTAATATTAACATCATTTCATTATTCCAGTTATGGATACGTGGCTTCTAGGAAAACCGCTTTTCAAGTGACCATTTATAACATTCAAACTACGACTATAACTATATGATGAAATCATCATTTGTTTACACAGTTATTATGATTGTTGTTAAACGAGTACAATTAAGAGTAGGTAACCCAATAACTATTTATTGTTTATTTACATAATATTATCATAATGCTATAACAAAATGCATTGATGATCATGTACATAAATTATAGAATAAATTGTATTTTAGCTTTTTTTTTAAACATTTATGTTAAATTTATCAATACGTATTTGATACTTGCAGGTTAGATCAATTGTTATCATCACTCCTAATTTGCAATATGCATTTTTTTAAAATTAAAAATCATGAATATTTCTTTAGCATCTAGTAGAGTTTAATCAAATTAATTTTTAATTAATTTACAGATCAATACTATTGTTCTTGAGAATAATTGGAGGGCAGGAGATGATCCTAAATTATAGGTTTCGTTTTGAGCCATTTCAGGATTTAATCATGGTAATATAACACAAACAATGGATTAAATGTTGCTACTATTATATAATTTTTTTGGTTGTTGGTAATTGCAATTTAGTTCTAATATTATTGTTATCTGCATATTTTGTTTTGATTTTCAGTAAATTTGTATAAAATTATCCATCTATTTTAAAATTACAAAGTAATTTGTCAAGCTTCTGGAAAATATTCAAGAGTAATAGTTCTCTTCAAAATCCTCATTCATTCTAATGCTTTTTGGATTGTTTATTTTTGCTAAATGTAAATTAGTCATTTTATTTTTAGTTACACTATTTAGCATATTCAAAATAGTTTGTCGAACATTTTTGATGAAATATTAATAACAATTAGTAGATGATTACTTTCAAGTGCGGAAACAGTAATACATATATACCTCGTTTTACCCGGTACTTTCTTTACACGTTTTCGTTTTTACTCAGTTCAATTTTACTTTACACGGTTTTACACTAAAAAAGTGACAATTTTGATTTACACGTTTTTCTTAGCAACCTACCTACCCTGTAAATCGGAGGATAGGTGTATTTTTATAGTAATTCATTCTTTTGTCGTTTATTTTTATTCATAATCTGTTCATCAATGTGAACGCGGTTGACATTAAATGGATAATCTTTCCTGGTGGATAGTTACCATTATGATGATTTGATTTTTTAATTTGCTGGTTAACTTCAGTAGTATATAGATACTATGCGATTCCACTATTTCCTTTGGCTGTGAATCTGCTGCTATCCTTAACACTGTCATTGCTCATCGACTTGGCTGAAGAAAGTTCATATGCTGAACTTCATTCATTTCACTGTCCATCTGTGATGAACGATGACCCTGTTGTTGCAAGCAGCGAGAGGGCTCACAAGGGGCCTGGCTTGACCAGGATTCGAACCTGTGTCCACTAGTACGTTGGTAGGGCGACTTAACCATTCGGCTTTTAGTCGTTTACTTGCATAAGTAACTACAAATGATTTCTTTCTTCATTATTTCAGTTTGTAAAATCGCGTATTGTGTAGATATTGCATACTTGTCCTATTGAACACTAGGACAAGTATGCAATATACTTGATATATTACTTGGAAAGCAAAAGAAAACATTTTTGTAGTATAAGTATAATGAATGTCTGTTAGGCATGATTGAATAATTGAAATATATCAGGTATAACCAAAAATTTAAATAAATAATTTAAAAAAAATATAATTATTATATAATTTGTAATTTCAATGTCACAAAATGACTAAAAGTTTCAACTATTTTATTTTTATAAGTTTTGACTTATATGAAGCTTTCAATATTACACAAATAGTTTTCAAAAGTTTATAACTGAAGCAGTTTTGAAGAAATTTGCTTAATTAAGGCTGAAAGAGCTGAACGAGCCCATATCAATAAAATTAACATGGTAGTAGATCTAAATTAAGAAATTCCCTAATAATAAACGCAAATTAATTCCATAATTAAGGCTATTGACCTAATAACTACTACTTTACTTTAAATGTAGTATATGATATTTTTATGTCGTGTAATTTTATTCACAATCTGTTCATCAATGTGAACATTGAGTAAATTTAAGATCGCGGTTGATATTAAATGTGTAATCTTTCCCGGTGGATAGTTTTGATTTTTTAATTTGTTGCTCTGCAATTCCACTATTTCCTTTGACTGTAAATCTGCTGCTATCCTTAACACTGTCATTGTCCATCGACTTGGCTGAAGAAAGTTTATATGACTGTTCATCTGTGATGAACGATGGCCCTATTGCTACAAGCACGGAGAGGGCTCACAAAGGGCCTGCTTGACCATGATTCGAACCGGCGCAGGTTTGTTCATGGGTAGGGCGACTTAACTTGCTGCTATTAGTCGCCCTACAGTAATTTATTCCATTAATGTATTTATAAATTCTTGTATATAATATTCTTTTTCTGAATATATCATTAATACAAGTTAAACCAACTTTGCAATTAGGTAAACACGATATTTACATTTTATGAAATGAACAATTATGCAATTAGACTCGCTTTCTAAAAAAAAACAGTGTTTGTGTTTTCTTCGATAATTTGTCATTACTGGTATTCACTAACTTGAGAAGTGAGAGGACGATTATTCCAAATTTTGAGGTCGTATGTTTTGCGTATCCGCAGGTTGTATATGATTACACATTTTTTTTTATGAGTGATCCAAAATTTGAGGCCAAAAATCATTAAAAAAAAAATCTGTTTTCGGACGTCGCCTTGAGGTGAAAAACTATGGCTCTCGATACGACGAAACAGGAGAACATAAATCGCGTATTGGAACTTCTCGTTATTAATTGGTGATAACTTCCCACGCCTCTAACCTCTGCACGGTGTTTGCATGTAAATTCTACGTTTAATTATCTTGCAGACACAAATTCCCAGTCCGTTCCGCTCGAAATTTATTAGAAATATTTCAATTGCCTAGCGGTATTTAGTGTAATTATATTCAGCTTGATGATATTTTTTTTAGGTCGATTTATGCAGAGATTCAAGACATTTTATCTATTCTTAAATTCATACTCAATTACTTCAAAATAACTAACTAATTATTTAGAAACATCAAATACGTTGTTATTACTTGTTCAAGCAGATATATTTTTCGTTAAAATGAGTCTGTTAAGTTTATTGATATTCCATCTTTCAGATAAGTGACAAAAGATTTTAGGCTATAAATCTCAATTATTTTACCCATTGAAATATAGAGAAGCGCAAAAACTTATTCAATTTTGTTGGCTCATATTCAACCTTTAACGAATTATTTTCGAAATAGTTTTTTTTTTCAAAATAAAAATGTGAAATTTTCACAAAATAATTATTTTATTTGTTATATAGATTGTTCGATTTATTTTCAATAATAATTAATTACAGTACAATGATTGAACGAATTGAAAGAAAAAACAATGAAGTGTAAATTCCAGTCGATTGTTTGCTCACTTTTCCAGAAAAATCTAGAAAGGTACTCCAAGGCCGCTATTGTTTTCCAAACAATTACATTTGTTTTGCGTTGGCGTTATTCGCTTTATTTTTTTTAGTTTGTTTTTGTTTTCGATGTGATAATAATTGTGTTGTGTCTTTGTTTCAATTTTATGCCGTGTATCTAAAAAAAAGTATATTTTATATGGTTTATGTAATATATATATATATTTGTATCTATATACGTACATATATAAAGAGTACCCATTATATTCGAAGCACATTGGAGGCTTTGTGTTGTTCCATGGCTGATGTTGTGTACGTTCGGGGCCCGGCGGTAATGATATTGCTTTATGAAATCACCCTTTTATATTACAAAAGGCCGCGCGCGTTTTATTGTTCGACGTAATTCTGTTTCATATTTTAATTTTTTTTTCTCCTACTCTGCCACTTTTATTGTTGTCCATCTTTCTCAGACACATTAAGCGCACCGCGTTTTGCAAAAACAATAAACAACATAAATCATCATCATCATCATCGCAGTCGCTTAGCATTCGATTCTGCGAAAGTACCATCAAAGGAAATAAAAAAATTAAACAAAAAAAAATAACAATTAAAATTGCCCAATGACATCAACGTAACGTAAGAACCTCCTTATTTTGATGTCTATATGGATACAGATGGAATGAATATGTTATAGAACATTGAAAGTAATTTATTTTTACTGATTTTTTTTTTGTGTTTTATAAATATGATCAGGAATTATTTATACTAATAAACATAATACTAACTAGTCAGATGAATGAGCAAGAAAGTTACAAACATTAAACCATTGGTTAATATATCTTTCAATATATTGACATCATACAATGATTTTCAGAACAAATTTCCCGGGAATTTTGGATAAATATATATCCGGAAATTATCGCTCAAGACTTGAGAAATTTCAATATTGAAAATGGGACTAAAAATTAAAAAAATATGTAATTTATCAATTTTGATAGAGTCGCGATAAAGTTTTATGTTTTCTACAAAAGCCTCTCCCTAGAACATGTTTTCCCAAAGCATGTTCCGTGAAAAACTGGACTGAAATAATTATAAAATAAATAATGAATGTTTTTAAACATTTTATTAAATTTTATTGATTATGTGTTATGTTATGTGTTATTATCAAACCCACAAAATAAGCAAAGTATGAAAATTCGCTATATTCCCCAAATATCCAGTTTTCATACGCATCTTCTGGATCAATTTTATCTATTATAGTTTTCGAGAAAATCAATAAAATGTGAAAACACTTTAAAATGTACGCTTGAACATTTTGTAAAATTTAGACGTGAATTACAGCTAAATGGATGAAATCACAGCAGTTAATGAATACGCGCTACATTTCCGAAAGGTCAAGCTTTCATACGCATTTTGTGAATCCATTTTATTTATTATAGTTCTTAAGAAAATCATTAAAATGTGAAAACACTTTTTTACAAGCGTTAATTTTTCATTTTGTAAAATTTAGACGCGAATTACAGCCAAATAGATAAAATTACAGCAGTCAATGAATACTCGCTACATTTCCCAAAGATCAAGCTTTCATACGCATCTTCTGAATCAATTTTATCTATTATAGTTCTTAAGGAAATCATTAAAATGTGAAAACACTTTTTTTTGGAAGCGTTAATTTTTCATTTTGTAAAATTTAGACGCGAATTACGTCCAAATGGATAAAATCACAGCAGTGAATGAATACGCGCTACATTTCCGAAAGATCAAGCTTTCATACGCATCTTCTGAATCCATTTTATCTATTATAGTTTTCGAGAAAATCAATAAAATGTGAAAACACTTCAAAATGTACGCTTGAACATTTTGTAAAATTTAGACGTGAATTACAGCTAAATGGATGAAATCACAACAGTTAATGAATACGCGCTACATTTCCAAAGGTTCAAGCTTTTATACGCATTATATTATGGTTTTCTGTAAAATCAATTAAATATAAACACACTGCTTTTTCGGGCATTAATTTTTAATTTTTGCAAATTTGGACACGAATTACAGCCAAATAGATGAAACCACAGCAATATATGAATTCTCTTTACATTCCCTATACACCCAGCTTACATACGCATCTTCGGGATCCATTTTATCTATTATAGTTTTCGAGAAAATCGATATAATATGAAAACATTGCTTCTTCGGGCGTTAATTTTTTGTTTTTAAAACTTTGGAATTACAGACAAACTGATGAATCCACAGCAATGTATAAATACTCTTTAGATTCCCCAAAGATCCAGCTTTCATATGCATCTTCTGGATCCATATGCATACCTATTATAATCACTGAAATGTTCAAAATTACATAAACAAAAAGTTGCGTGAAAATTTCAGAATTTACAAAGTGTTTCGTTGCAGGAAAAGTTTGAGTGTCATGATTCCCAGGAATTTAAGGCATTCCCGGGACACGATAAATTTGCATATTTCAGTTGTCTCGTGTCCCGGGAATCAAAAAAAAAAATGTCGAGCAACTGAGCAACCTTAATGCGTATACATATTACTTGGTATACTTCATAGTCATTTATATCTCATACAATGTTTTTATGTGGAGACAACTTACTTAGTAAAGTGGAAGCTAATTTCTCTAATATAAAAATCAATGTTCGTAATGAATAATAAAGTGCACATTAATAAATTTGATTCTAATCTGACAATTGAACGCACAAAATAAAAACTTTACCCAATTTGAGTTGAAATTATTGTAGCGACCACCCGGTATCAAAATATTTTCGTGCATGAAGCACACTCAAAATACTTAGCATTATCATTATTATAAAGTAATTTCCATCGGGTATAACGTATATTTCGATTGCAGCTCATTGATGCGTTTTTAATAAGGTTGGATTACGACCACAAAAAAAAATCTAAATGCAATCTTGATGAAATGTTATTATGCAAATCGACAAGCGTAATACACTCAATTATAGCGTGAACAAAAAGAAAATGTGCTCAGATGAAAAATTCCCGTTCACCTAAATTGCTTTGTAAAACCTTCCTTACATTCATGACTTAATTAAATTTAACATTTAAGTTATTTCTTTTTACTATTGATGTCAATAAAAACGTTGAATTGTGTTGATATTTTTGGGTTTTCAATTTATATGGTTGTATGTATAAGGTTTCTATTACGGATGACTAAGGCTTCCAGAGACACGAGCTTTTTTTTTAAACAGTTTCTTGTTTTTTTTTATAGCTTCATTGCGAAAGCGCAAATGTGAACAGTTTGATACTTAATGTTAATAAGATTTTGGTTACGACGTTCGGGTTAAAGATTAAGTAAACTGGGAGAAAATAGTTTTGAGATGTAAATTTTAGTGTCTGAGAGGAAAAAAAAAATAATGTGTGTGTCCTCTCCGTTCGGTAGTTTCTAAATGTTGCAGACGTCCGCTAAACGACACTAATATAAATCCCAAAGACCTACGACTATAGACGGGATATGCGTTAAAAGCCTTTTCTTCTCCTGCTCGGCGTGCATTGATAAAACGAGAGAGAGATAGATGGAGAGAAACTCTGAGAAATGTCAATAAAAGTGAGGATGAGAAGCGGCTATTTTCTATGAGGAAAGGACATTCTAGGAGCAAAAAAAAAAGAACTTTCAGAATGCAGACAGACATTTCTAAATGAGCCTCCAATAACAATAATATCAGGTATGTTTATTGAACACATATTCAACAATAATGCGTATTGTTTTCAGAAGTTTTCCATTTATTTTTCACAAGAAACAAATAACTGTTTTTTTTTTATACAATAAACATTTCCAGGTAATTACCCAAATTAAAACCGCAATCGATTTTAATTTCTGTTCATTAAACTGTAATTACCATGTCATGTTTTAAACAAACATTGAATGAATGCAAATATATGTGATTATTTTTATTAAAGCTAATATTCATTATACTTACAGGCTTACAGGGTTTTATATAACAAATTATATAAAATTGGCTTGTTTTCTTTTCAATATTAATGATAATCTTGGTTTTTAAATTAAAAAAATACTACTTTCATATTTATGTCACTAAAAAGTTATAGGTTTCCAAATTCTAAAATTGAAATAAGATAAATTTTAAGTAGTATTTTAAATTTCTTTTTGAGATCGTCAGTTAACGAAATTTAATATGATCAAGATAAATTAGAATATTTTATACAGTTGATACATCAAATAATTTCCATAAAGATCAAATTTTCATACGCATCTTCTGAATCAATTTTATCTATTATAGTTTTCGAGAAAATCGGTGAAATATGAAAACACTGCTTCTTCGGGCGTTAATTTTTCGTTTTTGAAACTTTGGAATTACAGACAAACTGATGAATCCACAGCAATGTATAAATACTCTTTAGATTCTCCACAGATCCAGCTTTCATATGCATCTTCTGGATTCATTGTACCTATTATAATCACTGAAATGTGAAAACACTTTTATTTTGAGCGTTAATTTTTCATTTTTTCAACATTGGATAAATAAAATGTTGCGTTAAAATAATAAAATGAAGAGCTTACAGTGTTTTATATAACAAATTATATAAAGTTGGCTTGTTTTTTTTCAATATTAATGATTATCTTAGTTTTTAACTTAAACAAATACTACTTTCATATTTATGTCACTAAAAAAGTTATACATTTCCAAATTCTAAAATTGAATTATGATAAATTTTAAATTTCGATCAAGCTAAATTAGAATATTTTATACAGTTGATACACCAATTTTTTTATCAATAGTATTTAACAGTTACTTTTAGAAATTATACTTCAGAGTTTTAAGATTAGTTTTGTACGTAATTCACATTTTCTAGATTAGATTAGCACATTTAATATGAAAATTGAGGTACTATTATTTTGGATTCGGATTGATTTAGAAGGATTCATTTTAACACCTTAAGTCTCCTATGAAAACTTGGTAAACTTTCAAATGGAAGTTTTTACCATTATATTCTTCTGTAATTTGTTGCTTGGTTGCCGTCTTGTAAGTTAACTTCAGTATACTGATGCTCTGCGATTCCACTATTCCCTTTGTCTGTGAATCTACTGCTATCCTTAATACTGTCATTGTAGCTGAAGGTCCATATGCTGAACCTCATTCATTTAACTGTCCATTTATGATGAATACTTCAAGCACCTAGAGGGCTCACATAGGGCCTACCTTGACCAGGATTCGAACCGGCGTCACTGAATCATGGATAGTGCGACTTAAGCATTCTAATTTACGTAAATAACATAAATGTTAAATAGGAATAGAACAAGTTTCATTTTAATTTTGAGTAATAACAAAAATCATTATTACTTCTGAGAATTGAAGACTGTTTTTATAGTCTTAAAATATAATCGGTGGGTGTTTATTGGTAGGCAAACGTTATTAATAAAATTCCGAATGGAATAAATGAAAACAAAATTTCCAATGTGCTATTAACGATGGGGAAATATGGACATGGTCAAAAACAAAAAGAACAAAAAAAAAAAGAATATGACGAAACGCGTATGGAGATTTTAAAAGTATGCATAATGTATTATTTTATTATTTCAATTTTATTATCTCGGAAATATATTAATGGCATGCGAATGTTTTTGGTATGCAAATCCGTCGAACCGCAATGTTATAAATCCGATATATCCATGTATTATTATATTATTTTTTTTCTCTGTTTATTGCTACTAAATTCATATAGCATTTTTTTATATATTGGTTTTTTTAATAAAAATTTGCGTTGTATTTGTTATTGGATTATTTGCATTGATGGGTTAAACAAAAAATGGGAATGCTGATATTAAATTATTTTATATAATAGTAAAAAAATATATGAAAAATTGTTGTTGTTCGGAGCGTAAATTACAATTAATTACAGCTTGTTTTTTTTTGTTTTGTTATTACGTAGCAATTCCAGAAAAAAATGCGTATGAATCGTTCGAATGAATTGAGACTCGTCATAATTCGAACTAATTATATTGATAATTATAATACAGTTTCTTTAAACATAATATTAATAATAATATAATACTTTTGAGAAAGTAAACAAATGTAATATAAATACATATAGATAACTCCAATTGTTAGGAACTACCAATGCTAAATAATGTTTTTTAAGTAGTTGTGTGGAGATTTCCTTCACTCGTGTGAATTTTTAATTTTTTAAAAGATTTGTTGTTTACAAATAATCCTATTTGCTTTAAAATTTAAAGAATCTATGATAATACTGTACTGTAAGACCTCGTTTAGTGCTTTGTATACGTCCCTGAAGAGCGTTAAACGAAACAGCGTTATATGAGGTTATTTCATCACATAGCAAATAGGGAAACGGAAACACGCTACCAAAATAGAAATATTATGTTTATCTTCTGATATTTTTTTATTTTTTGGTGATAAAATCGTGTAGAGTCTGTTGTCGCTTTTTTTCTCTTTCTGAAGCAAATATTGGTGATCGCACCCGAAACAAAATTTGGATCATTCGCTACAATTTGATTAATGATTTCGGTTATCGTTTCTAAACTTTTTCAAAGAAAATCTATCTTCAGAATCACTATTTTCGCGTTCTTCAATTCCTTCTTCTGCAAGTTCTTGAAGATCGTCGTTGATAAGGTTCTCACCAGAAACCTGCAGTAACTCCTTAATATCTTGCTCATCTACATCTCAAACAAGCATAGATTCTGAGAAAGCAAAGCGCTACGCGATTGGTAATAATCGTATTATACAGGAATCAATGAAATCAATGATAATTTGAATCCGTGTAAATTTTGAGCTTTTCTTAAGATTTCCAAAAATAGCAAATCTGCGTTAATCGAGGCAGCGCTAAATGAGGTCTTGCTGTATGTATACAACGAGAAATACACAGTTTTAAAATTATTTCAAAATTATTTAGGACTTAAATATTTATTAAAAAAATAGTTTGACAAAATAGAACAAAACAAAAATAGAGATAAGTTATAAGAACTAGTTCCAAACAACAATAACGACCATTGGTATTAAATATTAATATTATTTTGTTAGATTGAATATAGTTTCGTTACATTTGTTACATTTATTTATATTCTTTGTGCTTTGTACTTCTTTGGAAAACTAATTAATGTTCTCTTTATCAAATGTTACTGTATACTTATGATCCTCTCGTTAAATTAAAATGATAAAATATGTATTCTATACGTCATTAAAGCTCATCTTGATGTGAATAAATGTAGCCAAGGAAATGTAGTTTATTTGTCTTTTTCAAATGATATATGATACACAGGAATTTCACGTACCTGAGGCCAGTAATCTATGTTTATAAAACCTAACTAACTTATAATTCCGTTCCAAAGGGGTTTTCGTAAGTCGAATTTGTTCGTGAGTCGGGGGAATATTAAAAATTTCAAAATATACTTATCTTACCACACTTTATCATGGTTTTTACTTTTCTATATGTTAAATTCCGTATTACTGACTGCATAAATTTGAAAAAAAAATAGATTAAAATAATGTAGACATGTAGACATGTAGACAAAAGAAATAAATGCAACAAAACAGATAGTACATCTTCCAAAAATATTAGATTTAATTAAAGAAATTATCAATTTTAGTTTGAACAGTTAATTTTTCTTTATCTATAGAATTTTGTTCGTAAGTCTAGGAATTCGTAAGTCGGTGGATACCTGTATAAAATAATATACATACAGATTATAAATAATTATATTATGGTGCTTGTTGTTATTAATACAAAATAATATTTTTTTAAAATTTTATTACACTGAGTTTGCTTTAGTTACAGATCGTTAAAAATAATTTCAAGATATCGAGAAACTGTCATTAATATGTTTTGCTCAGTAGAAGTGTACGTTGAGTCACATTTCAACGTTTTATTTTCTAAAGGTGTCCTGCAGACTGGAAAGGAATGATACTTAATGGAGTGTATTTCGAGCGATGTTGTTTTTTTTTTATTTGGATGAGTTCGAGGAAGAGGCGACTGGAGAGGTTGCTGGAAACTTAATCGAAAATTCCCTTGGAGCAGTCCCCCTTCGTTTTTGAAGCGCCAAGGGAGCTTATAATAATGTTAATAATAGTATGGAAAGTTTTTCGTCTGTGTATGCGAGTGCCGTCGCGTGGGTAGAAGAGGTGGTGCAGGGGCGGCACCGGAGGCGGCAGCAGAATAAGAAGTTTTATCGACGTCGTAGTCGTGCGGTTTTCGCCGAATACTTTGTCAAATATTTTATTAAGGTCCAGACATTTACGGTCGAAAGTTTTCCCCGAAAGTGGATAGCGGACTCCTCATGTTCATCGGGTTCTCTCAGGTCGACGTTACGCAATATGCCAGGAATTCGTCAGCAAAGGCATTCCCCAAATTCGGAAGAACAAAATCATTTTGTTTTTTTTTTATTCAGGAACAACAACAACAACAATTTCGTGACGTCAAGTGAAAGTGTGACTGTACGGTTTCTGTTTCAACAAATTGTTGCGTGATATGATTTGTCACGTAAATCATATATATTTTTTGTTGTTGTTGCAGTGGATTTAATTTGGCGAAAATAAATAATATTTTAATTGCGATTTTCCGAAGGCGTGGAGAAATGCGTTGCAAATTACAAGACGGATACCCCGCACGGAGCATCATCATAATCTTCTTCTTCAAAGTCGTCAAGGAAACCGCATCCTTCCATCCGCTTCCAACCGCTCTTGCAACACTACACACAAAGCTAATTAGCTCCACTCCAAATCCTATTAAATTATTTTCGCAATCTTCTTTACCAAATCCATTTCTGCATGAGAATGAAAAAGAAAATTGTGTTATACAGAAAAACGAATGACAGAGCGAGTTGGCGTTATTAAGAGCAGATTAACCCATAATGTCCAAGGCTTCCAGAGAATGTAGGACGTCGACGTACATTCCTATTAAAAAAATAATATTTGGCATGCCAAATACTTGTGAGTTGTAAACAGAACGATCTATTATATCCAACAAAGACCACAATAATCCATTGGGACTTATATTCGGGAGGATCTGGTTTAACAATCGTGAACATAACAGATTATTTATAGTTCATTCTGCAGATAATAGCAGTAACCATGGAAAATCTGAAACTCATGTAGTGATGAATGGTTCATTTTTTTGTTGTGTTTAATGAAACTTGAATTCTGAACCATTCTTTAATTCATTCGAATTATAAAAGCATAAAATATCCTCAAAAATGTTGATTTCTACAAATATCTGAAAAATTCTAAAATCATGTGTTTTTATAAATAAATAAATAAAACCTAGTCGTAGATATACAAATATCATAATCAAATAATATTTTTTGATTTAACTCTTTCTAGAAGGTATTCAGTGGATGGTAATTTGGGTTTTTTTTGTACCATCCACTGAATACCATCTCGAAATGGTTAATCGTTGAAAAATGAACATTTTTAACTAAAAAATAAATGTATTGCATGTAAGTGAGGAATGGGCGGAATTTGTACATATATGTACCATTAGTGCTCAATAATTACATTACATAAAATTTTAAAAATAACAATAATAATCTTTATAGTAACAGTGGAAAACAAAATGAAGGATTTTCAATCACAACGATAATAATAGTAAAACAAAAGATTAACATTTATAAGGGGCTATTGACTATAGGTCAGAGGTTCCGAAACTTGTATCGTTGCCATGTTTTTCGGTTTTGATATTGATATTGATTTTTTTGTAAATTTCTAACTGTAGTGAAGTTTAGTGTTAAAATCTTAAAGTAAAAAACACATGTTAAGTTTTATACATTTATTAATTGAATTTAAATTAAATTAAAACTACTCAAAATAAAATTTTGTATCTGTTATATAAAATATACGTAACATAAAATAAACTAAGCAATAAGTAAATGTTTTTAGTGAGAAGGATGAACCTGATGCTTTAATAATAAATTATCAATATTTGGCGTTAATTTTGTAAGGTTTAATCTTAAATCTCCTCGGCTAATGATGTCCAGTCTGTTTCTTTTTTTCGTTAGGAGATTGGTAACAGCTCTGAACCCCCTTTCCATTAGGTATGACGATGGAAAGGAAATTAAAAATTTCCTCGCTATATTCCATAATTCGCTGTATTCCAGGTTTATAAAGTTCAAAATGTATTGCGACCACAAAGCGAATGCCTACATCCTACAAGTTACACAATTTTGTAAACATATATAATATTTTTATTTACTTCATAGGAACTTTTATAAATAATGTATGTGTCTTTATATTATAAGATAGTATAATGTAAGTAAATAGGTACTATCAGTGTATGTTGAGATCCACTATCGTCCATTTCATGGACCCCCAAATGTTTTTTCGTTGACGCAGACCCCTTGCAGGTTATCATAGACCCCTGAGGGTCGATATAGACCACTTTGGGAATCACTGCTATAGGTCTTTCTGCCCTAAAAATAACATTTTTATAATCTACCTCCGTTTTTAAACTTTTTAAGAAGGGAACTAGGAAAAACAAAGTTTGCATAGTGGAATCTGACATTCTTTGCACATGGTTTTTGGTACGTGTTTGTTTCCTGGTAGAACATTCCGCAGGTTTCTTTTATTGGTAATCGCTTATTCCTTTTTTCTTTCTTCAAAATTTTGAGTCACTCATTAGTACACAGTGCGATGTATATATACAAAGAGGATGGGAATGTTTTCTTAAAATATTCCAGTTATGTTAAGTTCCTCTTTAAATCGGAATTTGTAACTACGAATACTGTATTTAGGTTGAATCGGGTTCTGACCGTTAATACTGCTGGTGCACATGCATAATACATTATGAAAAACATTGCTAATTACAAAATAATGTCACCTATCAAGCTTCAATATCAAACAATTTAATTTTGTTGAATACAAAACCATCTGATACATATACACATCATTTAAAATACAACTTTTCATATTTACCTGTAATACCGAAAGGGTTAACATCATAAATATTACAAATTGTTTGATAGAATTTGAAATTACAACAAACATGAAAATTTAATATTATAATTGAAACATTCAGTCAATGTATATAGAAACCTAATAGATATTATCTAGTAAAAATATAAAGAATAATGATATTTGAATTGTAACAATAATTAATTTTATCTTTGTATTTCAATATATTTTTGAAACACTTGTTTCTTTTATTAATAATAAATATATTATTTGTTTAAGCATGACTGTTTCAATGAATATTATTATTTTTATGTTTATATCTATGATTATTCTATTTTATTTCTATCTATAAAATATATAGACGAGATAAAATATATTTCCGAGAATTTCGGTGGAATGGTTCAAAAGGGTGGATTAAACAAAACAAAATTCAATACTTTTCAATTATTTAATAAAAAACGACAAAAGAAACAAATAGATAGTACAAAACAGGTAGTAAAACTTCCAAAAATATTATATTTTATTAAAGAAATTATCAATTTTTGTTTGGACAGTTAATTTGCTTTTATCATTATATATCTCCTTGTAACAAGTTAGAGCTTTTAAAATTTTGTTCCTAATTCTGGGAGTTCGTAAATCGGGGTATACCTGTATTTATTTACAGGACGTTAGACATTCATTTAAAATTGTTAAGCTCTTTTCCGTGAAAAACACCTAAATTTATCCACATTCAATAAAAAAAAGGTAATATAAGTTTAAAAGAAAACAACTCTACATATAAATAAATAACAGAATATAAATTATAACCCAAAAAAAAAACTAAATCAAACTAAAATATGTTTAAAAAAAGTAATCATTGGAATAAATTATAACTATTTAATTTATATACAGGAAATATTTACAAATTACAACATAAAACTATATTATACCAAAATTATTAAAATTAATGACTTAGAGATATAAACGCGTTAATTTTTTTTTACCAATAATGTATTCGTTAAAAGGATTGGCCCCATAAATAAATAAGCAATAAAAACTATAATTAAATACAAATGATCTAAATCTAATTTAAATTACAAAAATAGTTATGTGCTCTACAAGAAGAACCGTTGAACGTGAACTAGATTTGCATTTATATTTCTTAAAATTTCAATCTGTTTTATTATGAATGCACAGTAGAAGCTGCGATTTTATTTTTGTGCGATATTTTTTATGTGGTATATGAAATCCAATGACATTGGCACCATTGTAATGTTTTCTATCAGTGTTCATATGTACAGTTATTTACAAGATTCTGTTAGTCGATTTTGAACCAATTCATCACAAGGAAATGCGCGTTTTGGATTAACACGAGTAGCAGTGAATTAAGTATGTGCATTTTTGAAAATTTCTCCATTTGCACAATGATAAATTAAATGTTTTTAAAATGTTTCCATGTGTAATTTATTTATTATTTATTTTGATTGGATGCACTTTCTCATGTATGTTCGTTAATCTTTGACGTATGTTTTTAAGTTTCTGTATTATACTAGGGGTGCTTAAACTGTGGCTCTTCAAGAGTCTTGTTATATTATATATATTTTATATTATGATTGAGATTTTTTTAAAATTATTATACCAAAAAGTTTAGGTGTGGCTCTTGCTGCAAAAAGTCTGGCCACCCCTGTTATTTCTTATATGTAAGAATTTATGAAAATTTCGAATATTTTTGTGCGATTTCTTTTATGCGGTTCTTATATACCGCACAAAAAAGGATTTGCTGTATTAAATTTCAATTTTAGTGCAGATATAGAAAATATTAAAATTAATTTTGAACCTAAATTTTCTAATAATAATAATATTTATTAATCACAAAAATGTGACCAAAGAGCTATCAACCGAAGTCTTTCCGCCCTAAATTTCCTATAAAATATTAAAATAAATATTTTCGTTATTAATAAAAATTGAAACATGAACATATTAGTGCGATGAGTAATCATTTAAAATACACCTGTATAATATTTATGGCACTGTGTATAAAAAAAAGAAGAAAATATTTATTAGAAAAACAAATATATTCATATATATATATTTTTTAAATGTTGACAAATTTGTATATGTGTTGTCCTTGACAACGACTTACGACCAATGTCGAATATACGTTTGACATTGAAGTTTCTGTTTGATACAGTTGATCAATGAACCTTCAATTTTTTTTTTGTTTTTTTATACATTTTTGTACTAAAAACGTCAACAGCTCTTTATATATTTCGAGTTAACGCATTGAAAATACATCGAACATCAACGGACGCGAGGTTACTACGTACACGAACTTATATAAAGGTCATATTTTAAATACAGTTGAACCTCGCTTAACGAGCAAAATGAAATGTAAGAAAAATAACTCGCTTAACGAATGACGAGTCCCGGATTGCGCGTCTTCTACATCATTTTTAAAACTTGTATACACATATTTATGTGTATTTTTGAATATGTTTTACGGAAATTCGGAAATTTTGGAACGGATTAAACTCGTTAAGCGAAGTTCCACTAACTAATCTATTTGATGTATTTATTGTTTACTTTTATATGTTTTTGTGTATCTTTAATTTTTTTATGTTTCATCTATTTATTAAAAAGATTTACTAGTTTTCACAATTTCCAATAATAAGGTTTTTCAAAATTGACATAAAGTCAGAAATTAGAATATAAATGATTGCGTTGAAACATTAACACTGATTGCTATTTAATATATGTTTATTTCGAAGCTATACGTGCATTTGATTAGAAAGTGAATTTATGTACTAATGAACATACAAATATAGTACATTTTTGGCCTAATTTCTTAGTATTTGTTGATGTTCTTTTAACTAATTCGTAAGCAAATGTCAAATTTTAAACATGAATTCCATGCATTATGGATTTACTACATTAAAAGAACCGAACGACAGAAGACGAATAACCACACGAAAAAAAAATACGAAAAATGAAAACAGTTTCGTGTCGCTTTGGCAAACTGATTTATGCGAAAATATTTATAATGCGAACATAAATTTCGATGTCGTGCCGTATTTTTGTTTTTGTTTGCGTACTTTTATTTACAATATTTTTCCATTTCGTTCCGTTCGCTCGTTGTATTTATTTATCTCGTCGGTTCCCCCCCCTGGTTCTCTCTCTCTTTGAAAGCCAATTACATCGAATGGTTCTCGTTATTTATTACATATTTTACCTACTTCGATTCATTCATCGTCCGTTATTAATGTACCGACGTCCTTGCCCGGCTTAAAATGCTAACTACTAATAATAACGCTACAACAACAAGAACGTACTAAACAAAAAATCAGAGCACCGCACACACTCTCACGCATCGACAACAATTCGAATAACTTATTCAGGTTACTTGTCGCAACATTTTAATGCATTTACTTTATCGACCGAACTTTTATATGGTTTCAGTGTGCCATGAAATCGTGCAGTTTCTGTTGTTTTGCACGATTTGGACAGTTGCGTCATCCTAACTCACTCCCTAACAATAAAAATAGTAGATTATTTATTTTCTCAGAATTATTAATGACTGACGGTTTCATTGACGAATAACATTCTTGCAAGACGTCGCCAATTTATTTAATTTCTATTACTTTAACCAGAAACGTTTCTAAAATTGGCACGTTTTTGTAGGAAAGCATAAAAATTCACGCTCGGGGAATTTCTATTTCCTCGTGTTTGCGCCGAACCATTAATGAATTCCAATAATTGCGAATCACGCTTCGTTCTTTAACCATTAAAAAAATATTAACCTCTGCGTCTTTCTCTTTCCATTGCGAGAACTCTTCATACGTTTAGAAACAACGTTGATTAAGTCACAGAAATTAAAATAATGTAAATTGAATTGATTATTCCAAGAGAAAAAAAACACACACACACTCACGAGTCCATTCACTGTTGTTTGTGTTTTAGCTTCTAATGAATTATATTATAATTCATGAATGGCTAATTGAGTCCGTGGATGAGGCGAGAAACAGGCTAGAAAGTTGACGGGAAGTTTTAATAATAGTTTAGCTTGGATAAATAGAAAAATCGATTACGCACGTCAATTCGTGCACGTTTATTTTTGCTTTTGTGACATGCAAATTACTCTAACCATTATTTTGTGCTCTTCGATTGACATTGATATTTCTGTTTGTTCAGTTCGTCAGCTGTTTGTGCGTCCAATCTTATTATTAACGGAAACAACGTTTTTTTTTTTAAACTTTCAATAATGAATACTTCTAACATATTTCCATATAATAATTCATTTGAAAAGAAAAGTGCATTTATAGAATAATTTATATGAACAATAGCATAATTATAACAAGCAACCGGAAATTGATTGTTTGAAACACAAAAGTTTTTTCACAATTTGTTATAGTTTAACGATATTTCATGTCAAATTTCAAGAAGATCGGTAAGAATGGATAGTAGAAAATGCAACAGCAAAAAATTGTTTTACCATTTTCTACGGATTTCGACGTGAACTCAAGCCTATGCAAATTTACCAGGAATGCCAAAATGCATCCTCCTTTGTGACTATTTCCAAGTAGTTTCAAAGATTTCAGAGCGGACATTTTTCTGTAGCCCTGGTGAAGGCAAACATTGACGAAGATGCAAGAGTGACACAAGAAATGGTAGTTGATGAACTGGACTTGAATGCCATGGCTTTGTCGCAAATATTAAATCATCACTTGAGCTATACGAATAAATCCGCTCGATGAGTTCAACGATTTTTAAATGACGATCAAATAAAGGCACGTGTTCGTTTTGCCGAATATTTCTTGGAAAATTTTGAAAATGGAGATTCTAGCACTTTTAATAGAATCGTAACAGGTGCTGAATCTTTATTCTATAAGTTTGACCTGGAAACCAAGCAGCAGTCCATGGTATGTAGCACTGAAGATTCAAATCTAGTTAAAGCAAGAAAACAAAAATCAGCAACAAAAGTGATGATGTCGATTTACTCTACCAGGGTAAACGTGGTAGCTACTATCTCACTCAAAACTAGTCAGATAGTAACTGCAAAGTAGTATAGAGAAACTTGTTTTTAAAAAAATGTTGGGAAACCAGAGAAAAGGGAAACTTTGTCGCTACTTTTTACATTACGATCATGAGTCCACTCACATTACTGAAATAACCAACAACTTTCTTGTGCTCTTTGTTATCAATTAAATTCACCCTGCACCTTATTCTAAAGACCTAGTGCTTAGTAATTTCTGGCTTTTTCCAAAAATTAAAAAAAAGTGAAGTAAAAAGTGTTCAGTTACAATGAAGAGATCATTAATTAAAAGTTCAAAAGCTCAAAAAAGCCGATTTTGAGGAATGTTTTGAAAGGTGGCTTTACTGACTTAAGAAATCTACTGAAATAAATGGAAATTATGTTGAGAAATTACAAAACGATGCAAATTAAATATTTTAGAATAAAATTGTTTTTATTTAAAGCCAACTTACCGAACTTTTGTGAGACCCTACATATGTCAATTAGACTTCAATGGTAACCTCTAAGGAAATAACCTTAAGCATATGGATAAGCTTTAAGAAGTAAACTAAAATTACGGCTTCTTGTTGATCTGCTTACGAAGACTCACAAAGTCTAATCGAGATTGCGATATTCCGGATCAAGTTATATTGTTGACATACATAATAGATTTATGCAGCAGGAATTTGTAAGTTTTATTATATTTATTTATAATTTACTTAAGGTTGTCAAATTTTTCTACCGTAGGCAGAATCATAAATCTAAAAATTCTAGTTTTATTTTTACTGCTTTATTAATAGTCAATGGCGAAACTTAAAATCTTTGTCTCCTCTGAAAAATATTATTAAGTCCCCTAAATCACTCGGGATTTTTTAAAGTAGTGAAATATTCAGACCATAGTTACAAAATATGATGACGTGTCGATTCTCAGAGGGTTACATTAAGAAAGCCTGTGGGCCCTAGACACCAGTTAGTTTTACTATTTGAGAGGCCCTAAACAAAATAGATCCCCGTATTCCGGCATTGTAGTTCCACCACTGTTGATAGTATTAGTACAATTTGCAGCCGTTTTGCCCGTATAGAAAAATGTTTTTTATTGACAGTAAAATTTTTTCCTCAAATATTGAATTCATTATGGATGGAAATCTTTCGATATATTTTTATTTATTTTATTAGACCGACAAAGCAGATGAATGTTTTATAACTTTGTTGGTCGAAATTGAGATTATATAATTATGAAGAAATTCTTAGTAGACATTTGCGGATGATGTATCTTTTGACGTTGATGTAAGACGGGACGTGTCGGAATCGAAAGCACTTCGTTGGAGGCGTCAGCGAACCGATTTCAGTACTACTTTGAGAAACTTTTTCCTGTAGGAGTTTACTTAGATTAATTAAAAAAGTTCGTCGTCTGCAGCGAAACGGAACTTTTCAATTTCAATTTTGTCGAAACTGAAGATGTAGAAGAATAAGAAGCAAACGTCTTCCTCCGAATTGGTCATCGTATCCGAGCTTCAAGGTAAACATTGAGAACGTTAGGTACGTTTGTTTTAATGGATTTTGAATTGTGATCCTTGCGCACTCCGATGTCTGATGCAGCCGCCTCCGATGGATAAACACAAATATTTATGGCGCTGCCCGCCGCAACAAATTCGAAATTGCTTTCGTATTGATCCAGCCATAAAACGGAAAGCGGAACCATATAATGTTTACGGACCGAAGAATACCATCTTCTACAATCCGATCCGCTCCGGCCCATCCCTAGCTCGCTTGATTACATCATAGCTAATGCGCCCAAGGGCGTACGATCCTCCTAACAAGAATACAAAAAAAAAAACGAGATACCCTTGCTAATCGGTATTCAGAAATGATTTCCATCCAAATAATCCCATCCCCAATTAGGGTTACCGGGGAGGAGAGGTTGTGGTTGTTAAAATTTACATTGAATGCAACGGCTCATTTTATTATAATTACATACAGCATAATCAATTTTTAATCGTCGCCACAGATGTCTCTTGCAAATTAGTGGAATTCCGTATGCCTCCGGTTGTACGTCATTACAGTGCGCCATATAAATTGTTTTTCCTCTCCATTTAATTAACCTGCAATTCGATTATATATAAAAAACTGAACGTCCACTGAAATTCCTCGGATCGACAAAAAAAAAACAACAATAATTACAGCTTTATTTTAATTCACTTTGTTGTTTGTAATATGTGGCAGAGTATTAATTAATTCAATAACGAATAGCGACACCGCATTTATATCAATACAACGTGTGTAATTTGTATTCGTGATTCGCGGTGCAGCTAATTAATAACAACATTTATTACATCAACATTGATCGAATTGTTATTTTTTCACATAAGTTCGAAATTATTGGAAATAAATGAATATTATACGCTGATCTATGGGTAAATCTGGGGAACCGGGGTAAATTACCCAAAATGGGGTAAAAATGATTTTTTTTTTGGGTAATAGGGAAATTTTTCTAATTTCATCTTGCCAAACTCAGACCGGTTCTCTGACTACTTTCCAGATCTTGATGTACAAACTGTGAATTGGGTTGTAGATCATTTTAAATGTGAAATTACTAACATACCAGAAGAACTTCCAGGTTTGGCAGAGGCAATTGTTGAACTTCGATCCAATACTGAAGAACGTATTCAATTTGAGACCAAAGCAAATCTTGTCGTCTTTTTGGTTGTCAAAATTGCACATGAGGAGGCGGTAAAAAAAATTGCAGTCATTTACAACAATCTACCTTTGTGAACAAGGCTTTTCCACTCTAATGAACATAAAAACGAAAAACAGAACTCAATTAAACGCCGAAGACTGTATTCTAATTGCTCTTACATCAAAAAGTCCCAATTTTAAACTAATTATTGTTACATTGATTGTTTTCTTTTCAGAATGGGGGGGTAATATCGACTTACGCAAAAATATTTTGGGGTAATGGTTAAAATGGGGCTGGAATATACTATGTCACCCTGTATACTAAATGCTAACTTGTATAATTGTTCATAGTTCTTACGTATGTTGTAAATGTAAAATTATAGATTTATTCTATGATTGTATACTAGTAACTTTAATTTAAAATAAAAATATGCTGTTGATTATGGACTGTTGAAGGTTAATTTTTTATACTGAATTATTTTCAAATGTAATTTAATAAGAAGTAAATCAAATTGAACTAGGTATTAAATTGAATTTCCACGCAAGTTGTGTTGTGTTATTGGTATCCGGAGACAAGCGCAGACCGTTATGGATTTCGTGCGTTGGTGAAATTTACTGGCAATTGTCGCATTGCTTAAAAGTACTTCTGGTGCGTGGTTAATGAATAACGATAATTACAGAGCAGACCACATTTCAATTTCAATGTTTAATTTCTGCATTGATGCTAAACGCACCTAAAATATTCAAACGAATGCAGTTATGTAATTGTACGATTGTTTTCGAAAACACGAAAAAAAAAAATATGATAATAAATTTATCATCATTATAAGATTTGGTTGAGCCGGAGAGAGAGAAATAGAGTGTTTGAGAGAGCAAAAAGAGATGAGGTTGACTGTCGCAAAAGATTTCATTTCCATTCTATTTGGAAAGTTTACACAAACAGTCTTATGTAGATTCCCAAGCCACACAAGTCGTCCCGGAACGAACGTTTCAAGAGTTAACTGATTGGAATTCTCGTAGGGTTGATTGATTTAAATGTTTGATGATGGCATTGATAAAATTTTCCCCGGTCCGACTTATACCCCCATCAACTTCAAATCCCATGGATATTATGCATTCATTACACAAATGAAGGTCGTAAATTTAATTAAGGGTTCCCGACGAAAATGTAATTCAACGGTAAAACGTATTATTTTCTCCCGTGACGCGCGTTTACTTTTACGTTGTTTCATTTTGTTTACTCTCTCTCTATCTCTCTCTCTGCAATTTTTGTCCATTCTGAAAATCCGAAAAGGGATTTGCCGAAACGAAATGGACGCATTAAAATATTATTCGATATCAATAGGCAATTTAAAATCCAATTAATCCCGTAATAACATTCGCCGGTTAATTTTAAATATTCGGATAATAATATAAATAAATCCATTGGATTCTCTCGCATCGAAATCGATGACGGCGAACCCTTCGAAAACTCGTGACGAGCGATTCATTAAATTCATAATTATAAATGTAATTACTGCTGGGGGTCCCGAAACTCGCGGTCGCCATTGACGTGCGTTCTTGAAAATGATTTTTCTTTGAAAATCGACAGTTTCGACGGGCGTTTCGAGCCGAAACAATTATTAACATACCGCGCTAATTAACGTTCGATTTAGTTTCTAGTGACCTTTTAATTAATTTCGGTTTCGAGTGGATGTTTTCATTTGCGCGTAACCTGGGTTACACTGAAATTAGAGACCCGTTTAATTGTGTTAATGAAAACGCTTTCGCCTCGGATACTTCACACGTCATCCCAAAGTACCATTCCAATTTCAAATTATTCTTGTTTTTTTTTTTTGATTTTGGCGCGTGAATCTCACTCACAAAATCCAAGCTCCAAACCAAATACAGAACAACTCCACTCGAAAACCGTAAGTTTTTTTCTCCAATTAATTTATCTAAACATTCTGTAAAATGTGATTGACATGACAGAAGTACACACTATAATTTAACAACATTGAATTCTTATAAGTTTATTATTTTAAATTTTTACAACGTTTTTAATTAGAAGTCAATACTATCTTGTATGGTCTCGGCAATTACTGTACATTTTTATAGAATGTAGGAACCTCAAAAATCAATCAATCATATGATTTTTTTCATAGATTATTGTAATACATTTTCTTTAATTTCAAACTAAGGTTAATTTCACATTTTTTTTTAACTATTTACCATTGGACGTTGTATAGTTATAATACGTTTCTAGTAGAATTACAGAATTATTCTAAAAATGAATTTTCGAACAATGTTTATATAAGTTCATTTAAATAACTATCCAAATATACAATAATTTGATAATCATATCGAGAGAAACAATACAATGTTAAAAGTTTTTATGCCGTAATTCAACAGTAGTGTAGAAGATATCCATGTAAATAGTACAGATGCAGGCAGCATGGGCTGTCTCACTGGAAACAACCGTTCATTTTCTAGTCTAAATCAAAATGTTTAACATTATACCATCATAATTCATATAGTTTTATACCATAATTTGCTTTTTTGTTCTAATGATAAGTTTTCTCCATGATAATAGCAAACCCTATGTTTTTCAAAATGTGTCTGAGTATTTGTTCAGTTTAGTTTTATCATCGTTACCATTATAAAATATATATATAAACAAAAGCATGGTATAGTAACATTTTTTTCAGAATTTATGGTGATTTACTTCAAATGATCTAATCTATGTGGTTTTATTTGGTTTGTATTTCTTTCAGTTTAAAGTAAAAATATTTTTATAATTACCAGTTTATAATTTGTTAGAAAATATGAAGAAGTACTACCGTAACAAGTCAAGAAATATACATGAAAATTCGATTCGGATTTTAATGTAGAAATGCAATTTTAAATTATTTTTTCTTGTTTCTCACGAAGCTTGGAAGTCAAGTAAATATACTGATAGGAAGAAAGGATTCTCCCCTGAAAATAAAACAGCGAAACCGATGTAAAATAAAGAAGACAAAAAAAAAACTCTAAACGTGGAAAACGAATGTAATCGACGGAAGGATGGGATCGATTCATTAAAATTTTAATTAAAATTTCTCAAACGACAACGTTCCGGCGGACGCCTTTTATTGAATTGCGTAATAAAACAATGGGAGCGCACATAAGAAGGGAAATTCAAGCGAAATTACACCGACAAAGAATTCATTTTCGATCGAACAATCACCTGGAATTAATCACAGCCCCCGCGTTTAAACAAATCAGTCGAACAACGGAATCGAAATTAAATAAGTTTGCCGTCTGCATTTGCAGAGCGATAAGTAGTTCTAGTTTCTGAAACCGAATTGATTTTAACAAAATCCCCTTTCAGTTCCGCATCTCTCTCATTTTTTCTTTATTTTTATCTTTCTCTCTCTCTATATATTTCTCCTATTGTAAACGCACTATAGAATCTCGTTGGGAGGAGGTGAGGCGAGAAAGAGAGGAAAGTAGCAGCGAATTCCTACTTTTCTGTACGATCTTTGAGCTCGTTATTGCCATTGATGTCGTGATAAGAAAAGTCTTTTCAGACAAGAATGTTATAATTGCCCACGATAAAGTTTCGTTTCTTCGCTTTTGACATTAGGAGCTTTACAAGTCGCTGGATAAGAGTGAAATATTTTAATACCGAATCGATAAATTGATTTGGGTGGATAATGGTAAAAAGGAGACGCGAAAGGTTAAGACCGTTGCATCCAGTAATTCTAAATCATTACCACATCGATTTGCATAGTCGTGGTTTTGCGCTGCGGAGTATTGAATTTAGATTGCGATATCGACAAACTTAACGAACTGCAAGACGTGTACTACATGTATGAAAATATATTGTTTAAGGCTGAAATCCTGCAACGAACGTTTCAAATCACTTTGGATTTACGGCCGGTCGGGACAGTTTTTTACTGAATGCGAAAATAGTACGTAGGTGGTCCAAATAATGTATGTGCAAGCTACAGTAGTGACAACTTTAAACTGACATACATTATATTATACTCAAATAAATTATACTATTTACAAAATGCACATTTTTATATTAATATAACACTAAACTAAATTAAATATATTCAATAACCAACAAGAAATATTATATTTATATGCAACAACCATACAAAAAAGTATGAAGCAAAAGTCACATGTTATTTTTGCTATTAACAATTGCTGTTTCCTCCCAATATTTTCCGAAATATACAAAAGATTAATAAATTTTGTAATTATATCGAGTATAAACTATTCTTATACTGATACTGATGATGACTGAAATCTATTATATAATATAACAGTAACTTTATTTGTATTTGAAAAATCAATAAAATGTGTTTGTGGTAGCTAAAGTAATATCAAAAGTAGATTTTGTTATGACTGTTAAACACTTCATACTATATACAAATAAATATATGTGTAGAAAAGCAAACTTAGATATATGAAAATGTATTTTGAAATATCTAAGTTTAAAATTTTGATATAAACTGAACAATATTGTAATAAATTTTAAATTAGATTTTGTTATTTCTGTTAAACACTTCTATAAACAAAAAAAAATGTATGTGTGCAAAGTAACTCTTCTCAAGTTGAAGTAAAGTTCAAATTTATAGCATACTAAAGCTTCACCCTTTCTGAAATATGGCTCACGTAAAACCCATATATATTTTATGATTTTTGAAAAAAGTATATATATCGTCTGCTTTGGCTAAATTTTATTTTTTAAGGAAATATTTGCATTTTTAACCAAATATTTCTATTACAACATGTGTTATCTTCTAATATTGTAATAATATTTAATAATTTCAATAAATAATCTAGAACTTTTAAGAAGTCACTGTAATTGCAAGTAACTTATATTAAATTTAAAGAAAAAATGATAAAACAATTACTTCTTGTATTAAAAAAAAATACAACAATAAATAAACAAACGAATATGTATTATGTAAACATCCGAAAAGGTAATATAATCTTTTGTTTGAACAGTATCAGTAAATCAAATGAAATTCTCATAAAATTACATAACCAAATTTGAAGCGAAACAGTGATGTGGCAATTGTTTTTTTTTTGTCGTTGTATCTTCACAAGTCTTCTCCTATTCATCTGCGCTAGTGGGAAGATAGTCTACGACATGTAATTGTTTGTTTGTCTACGAATGAGCTTCTTATGTTAGGCGTGAATGTATATATTAACATTTACTATTAAGCCATAGCAAAATTACATAAAATTGACAAATATAAATGTCCGCATAACATTTTACGACATTGCTTCACATCGTGTACGATATTTGTTAATATTATACTACAATGAACTGTAATAAATTTAAGAAACGAGTAAATTATTCCTTTACACTGGAATTTACATTTATTTAATCGAAACACAGCGGTTCTTAGCATTGTCTTATGATTTGTTTAAGTTTTGTGATTTAACTTTAAAAATACAATTTTATATTAGGTGTTGTAACAAGAGCTTCAAATTGAAGAATATTATTACTTGTATAAAGTAACTCAAGGATGAAATATATTCAAATATAAGGAGTGCCTATTTGGCTAAGTAGAATTCGCGTTTTCGAGCAGAAACAAAGCGTAATAGAAAAAGCGTTTCTTGCGAATAATGCGTAAAGTGTAGTTAATGTTCCTGAAGGTTATGGTAATCTTAATTAAATCAGGAACCTACTGAAGTCTGCTGATGTGATTAAGATAAGAGTATTGAAGGGTGGACATTTCTGTTCTTGATATTTAGGCAGCCGTCAAGCAAATTCCCCTACCCATTGGGGTGTCATTTGTATTCCCCTGTTACTTCTACTCTTCTACAGGGTTGGAAACTCTGATGTCTTCTTTATAACGTACAGCACAATGGCAGAACGAAATAAATCGAACGTTAATGCTGCCATCACAACTTCTATATTCCTCCGTATTACCATGATATATTTAGATATATTCCTATTTTCTATAAAGATTTGCAGAAACATAATACTTGTAAATCCAATAAAAATGTTATTTGTATTGACGAGTTGAAAAATAGCTTTTATAATAAAATAAATTATAATAAAATTTAAATTTTACTTTTTTCTCAAATTAATAACATGATAACTTATAAATAAAAAAAACTAATAATTAAGGAAAAAATATTAAGAAGAAATATTGTCAAAGTTATTAAACTATAAATATTTATTTTTTTATTATAATTATATAATGTAGATGAAAATAGTTTTGTAAAAAGTAGTTGAAATGATGTAAATTTAATCTAACTGATTATTGTGGGTATGTGAATGGAATGATTTGGCAATTAGTTCATGAAATAGATGGCTTTTGCAAAAAATCTCCGGAGCGTGCAGTCGGAAGGTCGGCATTATTTAGATGAAAAGTATTCCATTAGAAGTCAAGCGTACACTTAAATTAGGCGAATTGTGCCTTTCTTCCTATTCCGAATGGGTGACTAGTTTTTATTTGAAGGGCTGTAGAATCGATAGTCCCGACGGCGGAAGCGGGGTGGGATCAGAGATGAGGCCCACTTAATGATGCATTATATTTTAATGGGTCGTGGTGGATCTAGGATATGGTTTAGAGAGAGAGAGATCTCTGATCTCGTGCTAATGCGCTCAGTTACAGAAATTGATGTACGTAGAATTTATGTGTGGTGAAGGGGGTGAAGTGTAACTGGATTTATGAGGGTTGTATCGCGGATTTAGTGCCCGACTCACCTACCATACATCTGTTAAATATATATTTAATTAGAGCAATGTTTTGAAACATCCCACCCACAGCCACGGAGCGCGTACGGAATCTTTATTACCTATCCGTCTAATGTTATGATAAATGTTCACATGTGCAACCTTAACCATCCTACTGTGCCTTCTGCATTTATATTTATACGCCCACGCAATTTATTAATCTGTTTTCATTTTCATAATTCAACAACTTGTGATTAATTTGCCCGTATTTTACTACCGTACACACTTCACGTTCATTAGAAAAAGTTGTTATGTATATATTTATTTATCTATGTATTGAATACCCAAAAATAAACGAAAAGCTTTCTGTAACTGTAGAAAAGTATGCATTGGTTAAGACACAAGACTTAATAGAAAGAAATATTTACTACTATTGCTGAAAAAGTATCATATCACTATGAAAAATATGAGACAAATAATTTCAATAAAGATTTTAATAAAATGTAGCTGTGCTTCATAACGTTTGGTAAATGAAGATATTGAATTATTTAAACAAATACTACAGATCTATAATTGTGTTATTCACATTTGTAGATCTACAGCAGTAAACATAAAATTAAGTGATACAATAATTTTTATTTAGCTACAAATGATGATTGAACAAGTTACATATGAATAAGTATAATAGATACTTAGTTTTCAACCATTTTCATATGAATAACCAACATTGAAAATGAAGCAAAAAACTAAACAATTTTCCATTAATTTTTCTTTGTCAATGAATATTGTACAAATAATAGTAATTTGTATTACTACAAACATTTGAAATATCTATGTTAATGAAGTAATTTGGAATTTTGTGAAGTTTAGAATGTAAAAACCTTAAAAAATATAATTGGACTTCTATGTTAAAACTAAAACAAGAGCAACACAGAAGATACCAAAATAGGATTGAGTTCCACAACTGTGTTGGCTATTAATCTTCTCGACAACATCTAAACAACGCAACGACTGAAAGGTTTAAAACCAATAGATCTACCTTTCAAATTGGATTAAACATTGTACGTTATAATTATGTGACTAAATAAAAATTTTAACAACTGTGAATTCATTCAGTCTTAAAATGATAGAAGTAAATAAAATATTCATTAGAAGTGTTTGAAATCCAATATAGAATTTAAGAAGTAAAATAAAAGTATGTATTTTCGAGATCTAGTGTACATTTTAATATATAATAATTAAATAATAAATAAATCTAGTGGTTTATTGCAGTAAACGAGAAATATTTGAAAAGATACAAAAAAAGCTCATGTGAAATGTTTAAAATTCGATATAGGAATTATGTAATAAATTAGAATTAGAAATCTTAACATTTTTTTTGTGCTTCGGGAATGCTTATTTATTAATTCATTTAATTGCCATATAGTGTAGGTTTCTCATCTCTATTTTCATTAAATATTTAATTCGGTATAGCAGCGGATACTAATAATAATAAAATTCTATGAATGTAAATAATTTAAGAAAGTTCCGAATTAGGTCCACATCGGATACAATTTAATTCTCGGGCATTCCGCTTAATCCATTTGAATAAAATTCGAATTAATTATACTATTAAAATTATATTTATTAATCAGAAGATTAGTAACAGAAATAGATACTTTTGGAATGCGTTCTCGAGTCGATACGATATTAATTTGAATAAAGAAGAGATTTGTTAATCAAAATAAATATATTTTATGAATGACATTTTATTTTTGTAACACAGATTATCTTCAAGAATAATATTTTGTATACAACAGTTATTACGGAATTTTGTTTATGAAATAAAATAATAAAAAATAATGATTAAAGTTTAGTTAGTGCATCATATTAATTTATTAATCGCAAATAAAATATATTTCTAACGGAAATTAATTTAAAAAATAAATAAAATAGAAGCAAAATCAGTATAATTAATAAAATACAGATATTAGAAGAAAACTCCATTTTTCGTTAGATTGAATTCAGTATTTTTTTAAAGAAAATAATGAAAATAAATGTGGACCGAAGTTAATCTCTCCTACAAATTAAGTAAATGCATATTAAGAAGGATTGAAAAGGATTTGTTAATCGGAATAGGTATTAAATGATATACTTCTAATGGAAATTAATGAATTATACTAATAACGTATTAAGTAATCTGCATCTGTTAATCACAATAACCATATTTCATAAACGATATTTCTTTCAGAAGAAGGATATAGTGTCATAGCAAAGGGAATGAAAAAAAGTGTAATAATAATAGAAGGAACCAGGTGAGAGGTGTCGTTTATCACGCCTGAAAAGTTGCCACAGTTCTTCCTGCACAAAGCGAGCAACAACCTTTTTGATGTGCGTCGCTGCTGCAGAGCTTGTGGAAAGAAAACAGCGTCCAGATTTAATAGAAATCTTGTCAAAACAAAGATGTTAAGCCCTGATAATAAACGATGACAGCGGAGATACAGATAGCATCGCCGAGATACGGCACAGATGATGCAGAATTCCTCCGAGCGTTGGGGTGTTACTGTGGTGATCCACTCCCCGTAATTATACGCATAGGGGGAGAAGCGACCATTGATTCCCAAAAATTTTATTTCTTCCTCTCGCAACTGTATGTATCCTACGAAAAGAAAGAACAAAAAAAGAACAAGATCACAATGAGCATTTGGTAAAAACAAAAAATACAAGAACAAAATGGAAACGTTTCTAGATAATAATTTTATAACGTAAACGGTAATAAAAGTAAATTTTAAATGTTTTATAGGGTTGGTCCAAACGATAATGGCCCTGGGTATTAGATTAAAAAGGCTTTTTACATGTTTCCATGATAAAAGAGCAGCGCGTATCCAAAGATACTTTAATACAATTTTTTTTCTCTCTCTCTCGGACTCTCTAGTTCCTTCCTGCGGCTTGATGGATTGAGTTATTTAGGTTGTCGTTCAAGTCAAAGCCCCAATAACCTTTATTGCTTCAGTTTGAGAGGCTGGGGTTGAGTTTTATCACAAGGACATTTACCATCCAGGTGAAAAGCGGGTCAGGTATTTGTTCAAGTCGCCACAAACGAATCGTAATTTGTAACTCGAGTGATGGACGTTTTCAATTAATCCTTCGAATTTCGCATTCAAAAATCTTTCAAACATTTCCCATCAAATTTATATATTTTTTTTATTCTGTACACTTGTAGCGAATCCGAATGAAATCGCATGGAAATTCATATCGTATTTAATTTCCTCCATCCTCGGATGTTTTCCTTTTTGACGCCGCCGTCAATTCTATCCTCTTCGAAACGAAAGCAAATTGACTGATGTGATTAAGTGTCGGTACATGGAATATTCTGTTTACCGAAAACTATTTTGATTTTGCCAAATGCACTGTACCCCCATGCAAATATATTTGGTCAGCTGTATGTGATGAGAGCGCGTGTTGGCGATTTTCCCTGAAATTTACGGCCTCTCTTCTCTACTCTGTATGTGTGTGGGTGAAGTGAGAACAAATAAATACATGAATCCCGAATTATTCACCCTTCGATTCTTCCTACGCCCTTCAATTAAAATAACTTCAATGGGGAGTCAACCCTTTTATTATCTATCTTTTATTCAAAGTACGTTAACGTCCTCTGTCCTCGCTTCCCGACGCTCGTAACGCCAAATTGGACGTTAATTAAAAACAATAATCTCAAAAATTTATTTCTTAAACTACCATCATCATTAACATGTCGGTAATTAAGCGCATGCATTTGAATCTTCAATGAAGCTTTAATTGATAAGTTTTTGCTTGAATACATTCCATGGTGTGGGATCTCATTGTTTCAAACCATCCACTCTCATTTGTTTCCATCTTCCAATAAAACGTATTACCATACAATACGACGTTCCTTTGATCGAATATTTAAATGTATAACTAAAATACAATTTAAATATATTACAACCTAAAGATTTTATTCCAAGCAATAAGTTTCTTCAAAACTTATTAAATAATAAATCAAATACTGATTTTTGTACTTATTGAAAATCCAGATGGAAATATTTAAATTTAAATATTTTTTATGAACAATTAGTTAATTTTATTTTTTGAATTTCTTTTGAAACATATTAAAATTAAGTTGATTATAATTTTTAATTAAATTTCAGCAAATATTTTTAATGAAAAAATATGTAGTTCTTTCTGGAAAAGTCAAGTAATTTTAAACTTAAATAGTATAATAGGTGAATTATAATTATTTAGATTACAAAAACGGATCAATTTAATTACAATATTATTTGTTAAACTGATTTCATAAACAACTTTTCTTTTCGCTACAAGACAAGTATTACTTGAATTTACAATTACAAAACAAATCATATATATTGAATACAGTATAAAGATTACATTAAAGTATTAACAAGTATTTAGGTCTGTTTCACGTCTCTTCATAACTTAAATAGTTACAATAGTATAGACGACAAAGGGTTAACTCGCAAATACTACGGACACAGGTAGTATAAGTGCTACCTATAGGTCAAAATGACCTATTTATTAAATATTTCAAAGAACAAATTATTGATTTTTACAATAAAACTGATTTTCTCTTGCTAATGATACAAAACATTGCTGTTTTCTTGTCGCTCATCCTTGCACAAAGAAAAAGCACATCTTTCTTTTCACTATAAATACAGAATTTAATGTAATCAAATTTTATGCAACCAACATTGTTATTTAACGATGCATTAAATGGATAACGGTATTGTTAAATTTGACGGCATAAAGTAACCGTTTATTTATTTTGCAAGAGCAATCATTCATCGTTGGGTATCATCCATTCGGATTTGCGTCCGTAAAATCGGGACTAAGAGAGTTGGGAACACCGGGCAATATATGAATAATAAATGCGGCGATTTCCATCTTGTCTATAGGAACATGCATGCAATTCATGTTTCCGGGATGTAGACTGGTCAATAAAGCCGATCAATTACGGTATTCATGATAAAATGAGGCGTCATACCCTACGAGAAACGTGGATCGCTCACGTGAAGATATATTTTATGTCTGTCTGCAAAACTGTTATGAAATATTACTGAATTGTTTCATTTTGTTTCAATATTTGTATTTTGCATTTTTAACAAATAACGTATTTATAATAATAATAATCAGAATATTGCAAATCTTTTAGTTACCATATAGTCTTCAAATTTATAACATCTTTAGATGCTTGTATTTATTTACACCTTTCTTTTAAAAATGTATTTGAAAACATGGTAAATCACTGTAAATTTATATTGCGAATACATATTTATAATTGATAGACATTTTATCTTTTTTATCATTTCGAATTCAACATTAATTTTCATTGTAATAACACAAAGTTTTAACTTAACTTTTACTTAAGCTTTCAAATTTTCATGTATGTAGTTAGTTATAAATAAAAATCTTTTTCAGCTTTAGTTGTTAGTTGTAAAGTTTCATTTTATTGTTAAATTTTTATATTAAGTATATCAAAAAAATTTACAATAGTTTTTCAATTTTACATTCATGTTTCTTTCTATATCTATTAATTTATATTACAAACTATAAACGACGAAATAATAATTCTGTTTTTTTTAATTAGCAATTAAATTTTCGAAATAGTATTGTTTTAATTATGATGTTGTGCATACGGTCCATCAGATAAAAGAACCCGCAGCGCGAGTTCCGATTTTTTAATTTAGAATATGTACGTGACGTATGTCAGATCGATTTTGATGACGTGATTAATTGCTTTTGTGCCTGAAACAAATGGCTCCGGCTTAATATATTCACGTTACACGTATTGCAGACAATTCAATAATATTTTGGCCAACAAATCGCAATAAAACTGGAAATATAAATATTACCTATTTATCATAATAATTAGTAGATATTGATTCGAGCGCGTGCAATAATTGTATAATCAAAAATTCATTAATTAAACATTATTGATTTAGCAAAATTAATTATAGTTTACCCAATAAATGAACAATTAATTATTGAAAGGTTTTCTGTTTTGGTGTTTAAAAAAAATATTGTGATTATGCATGAGCCAACTTATTTTTTTAATGAAAATTGAGTTGGAGCTTCGCGTTTCATTATGATCGCGTTTTCTGGAACACTGTGTATGCAAGAAATGTAATTATGGTATGTAAAGGTTTATTGTGGATATGTAAGCAGATGTCCTATTTAATAATTTTGCCATAAGGGGACTTGTGGAGTGAGAGATAATCATCATCCGTCCTTCTGGTATTATTCTCCTGCCCTAATTGAGTCAGCCTAAGCTGCGGAAGATTTCTTCATCAAAATGAATTGAAGCCGCGATATTAGAAAATATAGGGCAGTCCGTAGGTTTGCAGCGGGCGTAGGAGGAATTTAAATTTAATATGTCATATGTGGAAATTCTCTAGAGACTCGGTCAATGAATAACGTCTTAGGTCATGCACGTTGTTTGTCGGTTCAGTCCGTTCAGTGCCCTACCTTTTCAATTAAATCATTATTGTTTCTTTCTTTCAGTATTCCCATCAGATAGATACTCTCCATATTATTATAGATGACATGGTGATAGCACCTCGCATTATTAAAACTCATCCGGAATGCATCCTATCTAGATCGAAACGCATTCTTTCTTGCTCTATCTACTTAATGCCAACAGCGAGTATAAATAATGATGCGCCGTGAAAATATTTTAAATCGTGAATAATTGATTTTTATTATGATGATGATTTTATTTCATACTTAATGTAAAATCAATGAATGTTTGATTACGCACATATGATTTTATCTATTTAAATTTGAAGTCTGCATTGATAATGTGTGGATCAATAGTATATGAATTAATAAATAATTTCGTAATATTAACATTAAATCCATACGTGAAATCGGAAAAATACATTTGGGGATGCTCGGTTATATGTATAAGAAAGGAATATTCGAAGGGTAGAAACATCTAGTTCCACAATGGCGGTATTCACACGCATGTTTATGTAAGGACATCACAGATAGTAAATAACATAGATAGAGAAACACAGGAAAAGTAGAGATCTTACAGTATATCGAGTTCGAGACGCAAGAGCCAATACAGAAGGACAATACACAAGAAACAATACAGCAAATCTTACCGGAGATTGAGACACGTGAGAAGAGCGACAAAAGAGAAGGATTATAGTTATGTTACACTTTATATTCCCTGGTAGTACTCTTATCAGTCCTTCCTGGAACATCTAGCTACGGGCTGCAAAGTTACGTCATACAAAGGGGCTGGAGTGAACACCACAAAATCGAATTTCGCTTTTCGAATTAGATTCCCATTAAAAAACATTACCTAGATTTACATACAAAATTTCGGTTCCCGAACATAATTTAGTTCAGTGCGAATGCTTTTGTATCTTCCAAAATGGGATTATTAATCCAGAGGTTACCTGTAAGTGGATCTTCATTTTCAGGGAAATTATTTAAGTTTTCAGTTAAATGTTGGATTATTATTTTAATTTTCAATTGATATCGGCATCATTCAACAGTTGTTCTAATAGTGAAACATTTCTATATCTTTCTCTTGTGCATGACTATCCTAAAAAAACAGCTTCTTTTTGAAAACATCCATT
>NW_017095789.1:98429-129848 GCF_001412225.1 Nicrophorus vespilloides
TTATCTTCTACAACTTGCTTTTCATTGTCGATGGACATGTCAACAATTCTTCTCTGAATAACGGTGACCGAAAATGATATCTCTAGTTATTGTAGTGGCTTGAAAACCCAACATTTCATAATTGTATCTATGATGCAAGGATTTACTAACTTCTCACTAATTGTAAAGCGAGTTGTCACTAGTTGTCATCGTTTTCATTTAACAGGCGGTTGATAACCACTGATTAAGATGACATTTATTAACTTTTGTTAAAAAAATCGTTATGGTATGAATATTGTGATGAAATGATCTAAAAATTTAGTATATGAAACTTTCCATTTTTTATTTGTAAATCTTTTATAATTTTTTTATTTCATTTAACAATGTTTTTTCTGTTCTTATATAATTGATAAAAAAAAAATGTTGTTGCTTGTAAGAAAGATATAGAGAATAATAATTGATAATAGTGATCCTGTGATCTTATAGGATGTATTTCTATTCGCAATCAATTTCTTGTTTGTTGTTGTTTTTCGATGCAATTTTGAATGTATTCAGGTTCCGCCCTGATGATATATTATTCATCCTGCAATTTTTATGCAAGAGTGAACCTAAAATTGAAGGGAACCGAACCCAGTGCATATTTGAACGGCTTTAATGCCATACAATGGATCTAATACTCAGCCGCAAGTAGAACTGCGGGGCATTTTGATACTTCAGACCGATTTCGAACCAGCTCGGTCATTATTAACCGATCTGCGGTTGGTAACATGTGTTGAAGTGATGTTATTATTGTTTCATACTCTCTGGTACTTAGCATTATGTATGTATACTGCGTTTAATCGCTTTAAAGCAAACATGTTAAATTATATGCCGCATGGAAACACCACGAGATATTGCACACAATTTACATATTCGCATCTAGGGACATATTACTATAAAATAGCCATTACAACGACTAAAGATAAAAATAAATTAGTACCATTCGCAGTGGTTAATTCATAATTATCTGCAATGTTTCATCTCACTTCTCATATCATAAAGAATGTTTTTAACGAAACTTAATAAGTGTCATCTAAATTATACAAGTAATTCATAATATTTGCAGTTAATGCATTAACATTCTAAAAATATAATAAAATGGTTGATTTTTAATATTGTAGAAAAATATATATATAAATTGATTTGTAGTAACTTAAAATTTACAACTAAATTGGTAAAATTATTTAATAAGGATAAATCCTTAAAAATCTAATTGTTTTATATAAGTTTTTTTATAGATATCAATAAGAACATATAAAGTCATACCTTGGTCAACATTACCTCTGTTAACGAAGCTTCAATATAATTAAGTCCGCATAAAATTATTCAAATTTAAGGTGAACGTCAGTGAATCTAAAAGTTGTAAAAAATAACATCAAATAAATTAGAAATGAAGTCCAATATAGGTTTAGAAATGTTAATGTATATAAAATGTTAAAAATTTATTGAATGCTGAAGATTTAGAAAAGCAATGAGGAAACATTATATCGAAAAACGTTATCTACTAAAGGTTTTAAGTAAAAATCCAATATTTTATTTTCTTAAAAAGTTACTAATTTATGAAGAAGTATTACTGTTAAATTTAATAACTCTATATAGACAATTGTAGCTTGGAAAATGAATGTTTGCTTATCAGAGTAATGTGGAACGCATCTATTCATTAATCATGACTGGATAACGACTGTAGTCTTTCCGTGCAATTGAGACATATTTTATCAAAAAATAAGAAATTGGACTTAAAGAAATAGTTAACAATTTTAGCAGTGGAATTGGAACGCACAAAACAAGACAAAATAAGAGTCAAAGGTAGTAATAACATTCCGAGCAATGTAAACTAGAGGTTTAATTAAAATGTTGTGGTGGAATACCTGTTAGACCCTTCTCAGATCTGCTTGAAGGTATTAAATAATATGTCCCATGTAAAAACGTACCGACATGCTCACATTCCAATCGCTGAACACGGTTGAAACTGGTGAACTGAATTGGTATAAGTTATTTGGATACGTTTCGACGTTTTAATTAACGACTCGAAATTATGAAGGCATGTAAAAAAAAACTGTACCCGAACTTCCTGAAAAACGTGAACCTGCCATTAATTGAATGCCTGCATTATTGTGAGTAATTTCAAATCGATCCAAGATGTCAACTCGCGTTTAATTGAAACTTTGCAGTAGCACCGGCGCAAAAATTGGAACGTGCTCCGATCGTGGAAACTAATTGAAATTATTTTTCGAACAAATAGATATCGCCGTGATGTTACTCCAATTACAAACTTCTATATAACAACGTAGAATAATATTTGATGAACGGAGGATGAAAATAAAAATCGGTATCACGTTTTCTGTTCTACGAACATGAAAATAATTTATTTCACATTTACTCTTTTATTCCAAGTTCAATACTATATATACATGTACAAATCAAATATTTATTAAAAACTTTTCAAATTATAATTTCAGATTTATTAAACTTCAAGTTCTTTTGCATTCAAATTGTCAATAGTTCATTTTTACGCAAATTAAAGATTCTCTCTCTAAAATTATAATTCCATTGATTTTTCCAAATATTAGAGACTATGTGATTGTAGTATTTTTCAAATTTCATTACATTCATTCAGACTTAAACCGATCACCCATTTAAATTAAATCCGTAACGCACATTTCTGAACTTTCCAAGGCTGTCAAACCACAATTGATGGATTGATATATTATTCCAATAAAAATAACCGATGCATTGCATTTCTCAATCAAATTGTCAACTATCAGTAAAATGAAAATATTGTTCTAAAAACTCTTTTTTTATATATAAAATATTAATATTATATGACCTAGTTTTTCATTAAAAAAAGTAGTGACAAATAGTAAATTTTCTATGAAATCATAAATAACGTGGGGAGCAAAGAATGTGATTGATACTGGAGGAAAAAAAATATAGGATGAAACGGAGGGAAAAAATCTGCGGCAGATTAATAATAAATAACACAGGGAATTCTCAGGGATTTTGTGATGAGTCAAGTTTGCATCATTAGTGGGTTCTGATGACTGTTTCAAAAAGTTACATATAACATCCAGGGGGGTAGATTATGTAGTGGGCCAGAACGGTACTGCCTTTCGTAGACATCGATCCACCCCATCCGCGTATAATGAACCAATAAATGTTCAACTCGCCAAACCGAAAGATGTTTTCAAACATATAAAATGCTGATCCAGCTTTTATATATAAATACACCGAGCAGATCGTTTCTTAAAAGAATCTACATCCGGTCAAATGGACTATAAAATGTCGTCACATTACTTTATTATATATAAGTTAAATCAATATTTCATTCACTTCGTAGTATAAAGTAGTATAAAAAATAAAGAAAACCAAATGAAATTTTCACCTTTTTATAGTGAAACCCACAATTTTCAAGGCGCAAAGAGACATTTCTTCTGCAAGCTCAAAATATAATGTATATGTTTATTGTTTTTTTTTTGATAATTAATTAAACATTTATTAAAACCTAATAATTACACACAAAATTTTCAATTAAAATAGAAATTACTTCATTTTAATATATTCATGAGGTAAAGAAACCATGTTATAGGTTTTTAGTTGTCGTTCGGTAAAAAAAAAACCTTTAACATTGTTGACTCTCCAAGGACTAAATTATTTATAAAAGAATTTTGGCATTTAGAAAACAATATCGATAATTAATCAATAAAAGGCTTAGCACTTTGTGAACAAGTATAATGACACCATTGATCTCAAATGTCAGCACATGAAAATACCACGACCTAATTCTTTTGTTACAGATTTATATATAAAATAAACTTCGATCAGTCCGGATTCTCTATACTCTGATTTGAAAATTTCAATAGCAACTAAATTGTAACTGAACAAAATAAAAATAAAGTCTGATAATGATTTTATTTCTTTAAATGTTCCTCAATTAGTCCACTTTTTACACTAGGCGAGTATGCAGTATGCTTTTAAAAGTAATTTGTAAATTAATGTTTGTACATTGTTAAATATTATTGGATTATTTATATTCATCCTCCATACCTTCACAATTTATTCTAGTCATTCCTTTGTAATTTATTTTCTTGCAATGGAAAAATAAAATGTTGTTATTGGTAAAATATTGTTTAAAGATATTTAAATTGAAATGTAATGTTTGTGCATTGTTGTTTATGATTAATAACCTGAAAATTATTGTATTGTTAATATTTATATTCATCCTTTATCCCATCATTATGTATTCCATTCATTCCTTTAATACTTCATCAATGCAAAACAGAAATTATTTTATTGATTTTTATTATATTAGCATTTCATTAACGAATATAAAGATATAATTTTCATGAATATGAAAATCACGCTACGTCAATATTGTGTTCATGTGCCCGCCCATATGCTGCATTCGCTGAAAACAAAATGAATACTGACCGGCTCTGGTGTGTATCCAAAACTTCAGCCCTTTCCCTAGTTACATGACAGCACACTGTGCAAAATCAACGATCCGTAAGTTACAGAATTTGAAACATACAACTTACCACCGCATACTCGTACACTGCATATTAATAATGTACAGTAAATGTATGTACGTCCAAGAGAATTGCAATTTAAATGGATTTAATCAAGATGCGAGTATTAAACTTTCAGCGAAGTTGGATAAAATTCAGTACGGTTATGCACAAATGATAATTGCTGCAAGGGATGAGCGGATGAAATGTGGCGAAATTCGGTCGACAGATGAAAAGCTTAATTTGAGAAGCACGTGTAATCCGTTTCATGAGATTGCCAAAGGCGATCTTCCCTAAAGCCGGACCATAATAATGTAGATTATTATTTGCGTGTTGAAGCAGATGTACCTAAACAATATCACCTGACAACATACATTCGATCGTGCAACAAGAGTTGTTCGTAGGAATGAATAAGTTTGAGGTTGGTTGTACTTATTTTAAGGCAATGTGGTTGCAAACGAATAAGTCATTGCTGGGGAGTGAGTCAGGTGCTCGAGGTTGGAGAGTGCTTGGCGGTAGATTCTGTAGTTAACGCGACTCATTGAGCGATTAAGGGTTGCACTGTTCTCGCCCTTATCAACCCCCAACATACAGACCTATTGTCATGCAAACAGGCGGCCGTATTTGAATAACTGCTTACAGCTATATTTAATAGCCAGCCGGTATAACACTTTGCGATTCCCCAAGCCATCCCCCTTCGAAAACGTTTACCAGCTATTAAAGCCAGAAACCAGCGCGAAATGCATGCAAAACAACTCGCTTTTAATTACTTTCAATAATATTGGAAATGTCAATAACGAGAGAACTTTGTCATGGAAAGCACTTCAGAGGAAAGTTTATTTATTTTAATATGCCACCAAATACGCAACAAATCCTTTAATAATAAGCATAAACGCACACAAACAGTACACAGTGTCAACATTATTTGATTGAAATTTCCCAGTAAAGCAACAATGCTTGATTTCTACAGTATTTCTACTGTTTCATTTAATTTCAGTTTAATTAGAAATATAAATGTATAAGTTAAGCCCACTTTATTTACATGAATCTTTTATTAAAACATTATATCAACATTATTTGATTGAAATTTCTTTCTATATTATTTCTACTACATAATTTAGCTTCAATTACATTAAGATTATAAAAGTATAATTTAAGTCTACTTTATTTATATGTTCTCTGTATTATTGCAATTTCTATAGTATTTCTACTGTTTCTTTTAACTTTAATTAAATTAGGAAATAAATTTCTTGGAAAAAACGACAATTCCTTATATATTATTTCTACCTCTTTCCTTAACTTCAGTTAAATTAGGAATATAAATGTATAACTTAAGTCTACTTTATTTAGATGAATCATTTCCAGAAGCAACTCATAAATTGTTGCGTCGTTTCTTTTGATCTTCAAAGGATCGAAATAAAAAGCCAGAATGATTAGATGGGCACAGCCATCACATTTCTTCAACCTCTTTGGTTTGATTTCATCTTATTCCTTTAATGTTTATGCAATCTATTTCAAACTTACATATTAAATTAAATCTTGAATTAAACTATATTGTATATATGTAGAGTAGACAATAATTACATCGAATTGGAGCAAATATTGTTAATTGTTAAAACATACTTTTTTTACTCTCAAATATTTTTTATAATGTTCTCAAGGAGACAAGATTGAGTCTTCTCTGTCAAAAGTTTCGTAATAAAATATTACTTTAAATTTTTTTTTTTAATTGTTACAGGTTTGCCTTTTCCAAATCAAAAGATTGCCGACCACTGCCATAAGATGTTAAAAGTATGAAAACTGTCAAATACCTGTAGTATGTATTGTATGCTTGTATAAGATGTTAAGAATAATTCACTTTAAATTTTCTAAAGAAAGAAAATTGTCTTCATTGTTCGCAAAGTTTTCTTAATACCGGATATACTATATAGGAAGGATGTTGTTGAGACTTTATAGCATTAAGTTGTTTCGCGAAGGGGGCAAAAGTTTGCCACAATTTATTAATAAATCAAATGGAAGTGCACTTGTTATTTCGTTTTTGTTGTGCTTTATATAGACATATATATATATTTTTTTACTTCATCTCATGACAACTCGATAACAGGGAATACTTGCATGGAGACCGAGACATGTTTAAATAGAATTGAGCCAATTTATGAAGTGACAATTATTTCGAATCTTTTAGCGGGTCCGCTTTTATTCTGTTGCCATACTTGACAGTCGCGTGGCTGAGTAACGAACCTTGTTAGAGGGTTATTATAATGCTGATATCTTTATAATTTCACACATGTGCTTCACACAATCTTTACGCTCCGTGCATCCTTGGCATTAATTGCCCGCAAAGACATGACTTTCCAGAAACCGAAGAATATATAATTTCAAACAGAACACCACCACACGACCACGACTAAAATCGTCACCCTTGTCGTAAAAACCAAGTCTAATTATATGCTGCATACGCACATGTAAACACATTCATATATATTTATTTAAATACAAACATATACTGTTAACACTCCTATAACGCGATTTCAATATAACACGTTATCAAATTTCTACGAATATTTACAAATGTGTATATAGATTTGTGTTTATTATTACATAATTGAATATGATTAAAAATTAAAAATTAGTCCAAAGCAACTAGTTTTTCTGCTAAATACATTTCAATATTCTTAATTATACTATAACCCAAAGGAATTTTTGATCATATATTTACTCCAGCTTAACATATGTGCCCAAGAATTAATATCTTAAGTATGCCATGACTTCTTCCTTAGTTATTTTCTCATTAAATACATGTTTTTGAGGCAAAAAAATATTTGTCCAGAATTTGATGATATTTTTTTACTTTAGTCTGGAATTTTAGGAACTCTCAAGTAGACTTTTATGTTTTATGATCGATCCAATATAAACAACTGTATAAAGTGATTTGTATTCGTATAACACGATTTTTATAACACGACATTTCAATAGAACATATATATTGAAATATGTGTGTGTTCTACGTGCAATTCCTTTCCATCGATGACGTTCAACAATGTCGGTGTGAATAAATTGGAATTATTCGGCAACATTAATTTCGCACACAATATGCAAAGTAATCCGAAGATAAATAATGTAATTATTATAAATGGCGGACGGATCTAGTCGCATGCAATTCCAATTCTGATTTGAGCTATTGCATTTCACGTCAGTTCCGAATTTATCTATTATTTACTCCGAGCTTTTAACGATAAAGGCTGGATGATATGTTTCCCTAATTATATATTAATATGTACTGGCGCTAAATGCATCCAATTAAAGCAAATCTGCAGGATTTAAATTATTGCCTTTGTGTCAATTAATTTTCCGATTAGAAGTTATTTACCGAACGATTCAGAGTTGCCACTTGCCACCAATCGAATAATCAATTGTAAACATAAGTACGATAATCTAAATCTTCACATACAACTTGTTAAATATAATCCCTCATTTTAATATCAATTAATCAATTATCTCACCATGTTAACTTTCGTAGAATTGGAGATTTTTATATGATAAACTGAAGAATATTAAGATGAAGTAAATTAGTTCATTAATCCTTACGATAAAACTTAAAAATAATAATAGAAATTTGGTTTTAATTTTATTTATTATAACTTTATTACAGAATATATTATATTAACTGATTAATGTTTAATGTGTGATTTTCAAGAAAAAATGACAATATTAGTTAACTTGTGGATAATCTTTGATTAAAATATTTCATTAATAATGTATATAATTTTACTAGTTTGAATAAAAGATCATTGAATTAGAGATGTAATAAACTGTAGAGAAATTGAATAATCGGAGGAATGTTAGACGAAGGAAGAAAAAAAAGCTCTGCATGTGACTTATTTTAAGATCCATCTGGAAGTCGTATATTTCTTTTCCCTTATCTAGGAAATAAAATAAAATTTATTATGTTGGCATTCACATAATAAATATTATTGTTCTTAACCCGGCTTAAAGAGAAACAGTTACACGTGCGTTTCTTTCTAATTAATTGACAAGTAATTAAATAATAATTAACAATTTTGTCTACTTATGTATGGCTTTATGTAACAGATTGTATAATATTTTTTGCAGTCTTTAGCAACAATTATTCTCAAGACTTTGTGGTAGTTTCATTAAAATAGTTTGAACATTATTATATTAATATAAAATGAAAAGCTGCTTAAAATGAAACTGATCAGGTACGTAATTACAATAGTGACGAAGTTGTGAAGACATATTATGCAGAATTAATAGTGAAGTTTGTGAAGTTCATTAGAAAATTTACAACAATTCGTTTTCGTGCTTAACGGAGTGGTATGGAAAGCGGAGCCAACAAGTAAATATCAGTATAATGAATTTCAACACAATAAAGCAATGCGTATGCATTATAACACAGTTAATAATGTATTAAACATGTATAATCTACAAATAGGCCTTTCCATTCTAAACCTCAATAAGATACGGATTCATATCTTGGCAAACGTCCCTTCTTCGCCTCCTCTCCACTCCTCTCTCATTTTCTCTTTCACTCTCCCTCTCACATACATATATACAGAACATCTCTCCGTCTTCAAATAAGTTGCGAGGGACTTAATAATACGAAATCCCTACGCACCGAGAGAGCTTTAATTGCGGAAATTGAGCTTAAAAAGTTAAACAATGCGGGGATTACTTTATATTAAAGCAGTTTAAGGAATTCCCAGTGCAAATATTGTTACTACGAAATTATTCCGTCCGCATTATTATTTTCGTTTTCTTTTTGCGACCGCACCGCAAAATCCCGTTTATTTAAGCGAAACTAATTTAGTTTAATGTTAGTTTTTTATAATTATATCAAAATAAATCCAAAATAAAAGAAAAATTTAAATTAATTAATTTAATCAAGTTTATTAAAATATAAACACGTTAAATTAATCAAAGTTTCTAGATAACTTGGAGTCGTGACGCAGATTTATCGGAAATTACCATATGGATCAGCCAGATGTGTGTTTTTTCTATTAGTTATTCAATAATTTTATTCCGTTTCTTTTTTTAGTTTGTTACCTTTACTGGAATCCGCGAACTCTCATTTTTTTGACTTTCACTATTTCGATGCTTTTAGAATGCAAACCTTTCTTTGATCCACTTGTTCTTCTTACTTTTTGTTTATTATCTGAAGAACTATCACCGAGTCAAGTATTTTGCAATTTAAATTGTTCCCATTAATTATTGAGTAATCAATGGAAACTAAATGTGCATCAGAATGTTGTAACAGATTACAAACAACAAAAGGGCGTTTTGATGCAGCTGTACCGAAATCTATTTGAAGGCCAACATGTATCGTGGAATCGATTCAGTTAAACTGATTTGCGAACGATAGCATCTTGCGTAATATGCAGGATCCAGCATGTGTTAATTTAACATCTAGTTCATGCAGTAACTTTAGTAGAGAACTTTGGGTTCAAATTACTTGTTTCTAAACATGAATTAAGGTGTTTAATATACAGAATAATTAATGTAAAATACTACAAAATGTAAATAAAGTAACTTTCACTATTTTTTTTTTCTAGAGCAATAATTTAATCTCTATATATATGACAGTGTTACTTTTGATTAAATTTATTAGTTTCTTTATGATTATTGACATCTTAACTAGTGAATTCACAACTACAACTGGTTATCCCAAATTTATATTTTTAATTTGATTTTTTCAGGCAATTTTGTAAGTCGGGAAATGTTGCGATTATTCATACATTTCTATGGTTTCATACATTTGGCTGTAATTCTGATTCAAAGTTGATAAAAATGAAAAAATAATGCTCGAAAAAGCAGTGTTTTTATATTTTAATGATTTTCTTGTAAACTATAATAGATGGAATAGATCCAAAAGATGATGTATTTAATTGAATTCTTGTTTTTTTTGTAATACTAGAATTACGATAATATAAAAATAATATTTGTTCAGATTAACAAGTATTTTTTACGAATGTCCAAAGAAGTCATTACAATTCCAAAATTGGGCAAACCCGCATATTTGAAAATTGATTTTAAATTCAAAAATAGATAATTTTTAAATGCTGTTGGATTATCAATTCCCAAAACCAAATAGAGTACCTTATTGCAGAATTAAAGATTTCAATGAATTATTATTGATTCATCGTTATTTTCGCATAATTGCACAAAACTTACTAAAATTAAGAAAAACTCCGTTTGGACCACGTTGGAAATCCATAGTTTAAAGTAAATAATTTGATGCATCTTAACATAATTGAGGATTCAGGTGTGCGTTCCACTTCAGCGAATGCACATGAAACATGAGTAGTGTCATAATTAAGTCTATTAATATAAGTTTAATATCTTTAAGTGTATGAGCCGTAGATGAATAGCAGATGCATTGGGTGTGTATGATATATATTTATACACGAAAGAGGAAGCACGAAGTGAGCGTGGAAGAATGAAACCTATTGAAGTCATTTTACCGCTTATCGTTTATATGAGGCACATTCCACGATATGATGTATTGATGAAGTAAAGCAGCCGAGGAGAGTAAAACATGTACATAGTTTTAAGAAGAGGCCACGCGGCGACAGGGGCAGTTTTCTTATTGATTTTATTTTGATATAAAGTAATCGGATGTAAAGTTTTATGGACGATCGTATAAAACGAGAGGCGCGTGACGGTGAATGAAAACAGCGTTAGTTATTTTAAAACGTGAGATGAAAAGACGGCCATATATTAGCGTTGACTTAATTAAATTTGCAAAACCATGTTAAGAGATGCTAAATACATTTGTCATTCGACGGGCGGCTCGCGTTTTGGCTCCGTTTCAGCAACGTTAATAACAACATTTCGTCCTTAATGAATATATTAAGATATTTCTGACTGCCTCTTTATTTTTTTTTCCTTTAATTTCAACAATCGCATTGTCCTCTTTACACTCACTGCACTCATTTATTAGGATACTTAATCGCTCCCAAACATTTCATTTCATTTACTATATTAATCAATCCTCGAAAACGTTAACGACTTTTAAAACGAATGATTACTTGCTTCGCTTTCTCATATCAATTATATATTTAGTCCTAGAGCAATGAGCTTAGCTCGACTCCATCCGACCATCCATCCATCTCATGAGTAGACCCAAATCGCCTTAAACTAACATAATTAAATTATATCGATTCGCTTCGGGCATCGCGTGCGTCGTATCACTCCAATATAAATGTCAAATTTTAGCACAATAAAATCAACATTTAACATGTTAATTACCAATTAATCGCAATTTCAATTACATTCGCGCCCGCGCGAATTTTTCAACCCCACCGGTTGCGTAATAATTGATGATATTCCAATGTGCAATTAATTAGTTCATCAATTAATTAGATTTAACTTTGCTTCCGCCGAACTCAAACGTTTCAATGCAAACACGATTATTGCTATATCGTTAACTGTAGTTACATAACAACTGTACATAACAGACATTTCAATTAAAAATACCACAAAAAATTGCTACAATTATAATTTATATTATATTCTTGTTTAAAAATTATCCTATTATTTTTTTTACAATTTTATACAAATACAACCAAAATTGAATAACTTACAGATTTTCATATAATTGGATCAAAATAATTAAATTATTGGGGTCTACAAATTCCCATTAGTACGATATTAATATTATGCAAAAAATTATACATTGCAAAAGATGTATTTAATATATTCAATTATGATTAGGGCATGTAGAAAATGTGGGCAAAACGTTTTACCTAATGCGACATAATTGTATATAAATCTAAAACAGATATGTTTACGTAATTAAAAGTAAAATTAGAAACGCTTTCACTACCTTGCAGAGAGAAAAAAAGCGATGATTGCAGAATTGTAGGTGTGAGTAGGAGAGATACAAATATGTGGGCTATTCTTTTCCTATGTAAATTTTCATTGCATTAATTGTGTGAATTTCCAATGTTATTCGAAATTTATCGATTCGTATTGGCGACGTAATCTATAAACGATACATCCGAAGCTTTTAGAATGTCACGATGGGGTTAGCAGCACTTTGAAATGTCTCCGTGATATTTTCGCGTTTTGACGTATTTAAATTCCTGTTCACGGATCAGTAGATTGCTGTCAGGACCTTAACGGCTCCGCGCGCCCTCGAAACAGGCGACGCGAGTTGACATAGGAAAATTGTAATTTAATTTCTTTTTGACGCGATGCATCCGCGAATTTGTTTAATCCAATCTTGTGCCATGCGTTTCACAAAACATATTTTCCGATCACCAATTATTACAATTGTGAGCGAAATTATTGGGATGGAGAAAAGCAATTTGAAGAGGATGAGGCCTCGTCGTCTGCGTCAACAGTAGCAGGAGGAGGATATGACAAAAAAAATGTATTATTGTAATGGACGGAGGACGATCGATGAGTCTTCTTGCGACGTCCTTTATAATTCCATCATATCTTAAGGGGAATGGGAGGGGAGTGAAAGAATCGAGTGCCATCAAGAAGTCCCATGAAAGGTGTGAAAGAAAGCTAAAGCTCGTGCTTATTTCCGCCAAAAGAGCCCACCTAAGCTCGCATAGAAATGTAAAGCTGTCAACGGCAAGGCCTCGTAATATTGCTCAGCTTCGTATCCGGCGCGGCATTCACAACCCCGACCCACGTGAGATTGACTCGCACATGATTGAAAACTTTTTATAATAATTCAATTCGTATTCGAAAACGACATCGGCAGATATTATTTGTTACTGTAAAAGCAAAACGAACACAAATGGAACTTCACTTCACACCATCATTAATCAACAAATAGTATTTTTAACAACAAAACAAGAATATTCGTAATAAACTAAAATTACTCTGAAATCGACATTTTTAGCATAACTAAATTAACGCATTTTTATCACAAAACATAATGACCACAAATAATATCAAAAATCACATAATATGTAAGAAAAACACTTTTGTAATTTACAATAGAATAATATTTGTCATATGCTAATTTAATCGTGCCATTATACAAGATTTTTGAAGTATGTATATAAAAAACTTAAAGTGATAATCAATATATGCTTTTTGAAATGTAAATTTATATATTATTCAGTTTTGTGAAATTATTGTTTAATACAAAAATAAATTTTTAAATAATATTGTAATGCAATTTGTGTATCCAATAAATAACTTTAAACTACTTTAAATCATCAAATAATATTTAAATTTATGTATCGTAATAGTGACCTGAAAAGGTCACAAAAAGAGAAATTCTCTTCTTCTTTCTATAATATGTATACGTTCTATTGAAATTCGAACTGGCAAAATTTCACAATCCTCTCACTATAAAACAGGCGACGAATTTTGGAAGATCATCATTCGAGCATAATTCGTTAAGATGAGGAGCTTTGTGGTAAGAACACCGCATTGGAATCATATACAATTTTTGTTAATACATTAAAATTTTGTTATAGTGCCTTTTGTTAGCTGTAACTACAGCAGTTGTTAGTGCTGGGGGAAGTCATCATCATCATGATGCTGGACACCACGATGTCCATTTCCAGCAGAACTCTGGAATTTCCGGTGGAATCCATCAAGGAGTTGGAGTACAGAACGTTGAATATTCTCAAGGATTCCAACACGGTGGTGTACAAAATGTAGGAATCTCTGGTGGAATTCAGCATGGTGGAATTTCTGGTGGAATTCAGCATGGTGGAATTTCTGGTGGAATTCAGCATGGTGGAATTTCTGGTGGTTTCCAACAAGGAGGTTTCCATCAAGGTGGTATCTCTGGTGGATTTGGAGCTGGAATTGCTCAAGGAATTAGCGGTGGTGTTTCTGGAGGATTTGGAGCTGGCATCGGAGGAGGAATTGGCGGTGGAATTGGAGGTGGTGTTGCTCAAGTCAGCAGCGGACCAGCTCTTGTCCAACACAAAGTTGTTACTGTTACCAAACAAGTTCCAGTCCATGTCCCTCAACCCTACCCAGTTACTGTTACCAAGAAAGTCCATGTTCAAATTCCACAACCGTATGCCGTCCATGTACCAAAACCATACCCAGTTCCCGTCCAAGTGAAAGTCCCAGTTCATGTTCCACACCCATATCCAGTCAAAATCACCCAACAAGTTCCAGTCAAGGTTCCAGTGTACGTTAAAGTACCACACCCAGTCAGAGTAGAGGTTCCAGTCCCAAAACCATACCCAGTCGAAGTCATTAAGCACGTGCAAGTCAAAGTACCAACCCCAGTCTACGTGAAAGTCCCAGTCCCATCCATACCCATACCAATGAGATCCGCACCCAAACTGTTCAACCAGCTATCTCTCAAATCGCCACCCAATCTGCTGGACCACAAATCCAATTCTCTGGTGCTCAAGGTGGTTTCCAACAAGGTTTCTCCTCCGAAGGCATTCAATCTACCGGTGGCCAAGCCGGATTCTCCACTCAAGGAATTCAAACTATCGGAGGCCAATCAGACTTTTCCTCCCAAGGAAGCCAATCTTTCGGAAACGATGCTGGTTCTTTCTCTTCCTCCAATTTTGGATCTTCCGACATCGGAGCCCAAGGTGATTTTGATATCAATGCCCAAGGCGGCGGTTCTTTCGAATCTTCCGGATATGGCAACGGCGGATTCTCCACCACCGGATTCTCCAGCTCTGGATCTGATGTCCAGTCCCAAGCAAATTTCGACTTGAATGCTCAAAGCATCGGTGGAAGCGCACACAATGGCCTTAACGTCCAAAGCTCGTACAACACTAAGTCTTTCAGCGGTTACATTCCAAGCAGGGAAGGAGGCATGTACAATAACCAAGGTTACAATACTTATGCCGGAAACTGGAAGTGGTAAACTTTTAGAAAATAACCGCTGAGGTGTATAAAGTTTTGTAAATAGATCAATAAAATAAGTTTTTAAAATTTTTAAATATTTTGTATTATTTCATCTCTTCCAAATAATGTGAACAAATATTAGAATTACCAAAAATAAAAAGCTTTTAATTTCATTTGCAAAGAACGCATGACATTAATACAATAAAATAAATGATAACTTCTTTTTATTAAAATAAATATTTTATTCTTATTACATATTATTTACATATAATCATAATAAACTATTTTCATAATTTTGCAATATTATGTTAATAAAAATATTTACATTGATTATAGTATTAAAATATATTAAGAATAGTGAAAATTTTGTGAATAAGAAAATAATAATCATTGAATCAGTAAATCATTATTGTTTTATTTAATTTTTGTATATCAAAATGTTTAATTTTTATTTTTTGACTATTTTATTTATTGTTGCTCACAATATTATTTAAAATATATAAAGTTAAAATTGATTTGTTAAAAAATAAAGTGAATAATTAATTTATAAACTATAATTAATAATTGATGTTTTCCGCAAAGAATTCTAGCTCTAAGAACTTGTTGTTCAATGAAATATTTATTGGATCGTCAATGTAATTATTTCAAATTTATTGCATTTCTTTGGAGTCTTAGTAAAAATAGGAACGAAGTGACGAAGCTTTTATTTTAAAGAACTCAGCTTCAGAGCGAACCTCTCGGCTTTTTTAAGATAATTGAATTTGGATCTACAAAAACTACCGTACCTGGGTGGTCCTCGCATCTTTCGTTGTGGAATTTTAATTGAAATGTTATTAATTTAATAACTTTCTAATTATATAATATGTATTTTGCTTAATAGTAATATTTACTATATATTTATCTAGTTGATGTATTTTAATAAATTAATTAGGATTAAAAAACCAATTTTATTATGAAATAAAATTAATATGTAAAACAATGTAAGTAATGATAATTTATTTTCTTCAATTTCAACAATTTTAAGATAATAAATTTTAAAAAATATTAATTGTATTTATTATATAAAAATATTTACAAATATATGTAAATGTTATGTGTGTTTCACTGTATCATTATTATATAAACGCAAAAATATTTATTGATCACTTAATTTGTATTTATTATTGTATTATCTAATATTTGTTTCAAATATATAAATGTTATATAACGTTGGGTTTGATTAACTTAATTTCTTATGATATTCAATAATATTTGTAGATGACAAAAATCATCTAATAATATTTAAATTTATGTATCGTAACAGTGACCTGAAAAGGTCACAAAAAGAGAAATTTTCTTCTTTACGTCAATTACATATAATATCTATATGTTTTATTCAAATTCGGACTAGCAAAATTTCACAATTCTCTCACTATAAAACAGGCGACGAATTTTGGAAGACCATCATTCGAGCATAATTCGTTAAGATGAGGAGCTTTGTGGTAAGAACACCGCGTTGGAATCATATACAATTTTTATTAATCCTTTAAAAAAAATTACAGTGCCTTCTATTAGCTGTAACTACAGCAGTTGTTAGTGCTGGGGGAAGTCATCATCATCATGATGCTGGACACCATGATGTCCATTTCCAGCAGAACTCTGGAATTTCCGGTGGAATCCATCAAGGAGTTGGAGTACAAAACGTTGAATATTCTCAAGGATACCAACACGGTGGTGTACAAAATGTAGGAATCTCTGGTGGAATTCAGCATGGTGGAATTTCTGGCGGTTTCCAACAAGGAGGTTTCCAACAAGGAGGTTTCCAACATGGAGGTTTCCAACAAGGTGGTATCTCTGGTGGATTTAGAGCTGGAATTGCCCAAGGAATTAGCGGTGGTGTTTCTGGAGGAATTGGAGCTGGAATCGGAGGAGGAATTGGAGGTGGAATTGCCGGAGGAATTGGAGGTGGAATTGGAGGAGGAATTGGAGGTGGTGTTGCTCAAGTTAGCAGCGGACCAGCTCTAGTCCAACACAAAGTTGTTACTGTCACCAAGCAAGTTCCAGTCCATGTCCCACAACCCTACCCAGTTACTGTTACCAAGAAGATCCAAGTTCCAATTCCACAACCGTACGCCGTCCACGTACCAAAACCATACCCAGTTCCAGTCCAAGTGAAAGTCCCAGTTCATGTTCCTCACCCATATCCAGTCAAAATCACTCAACAAGTTCCAGTCAAGGTTCCAGTGTACGTTAAAGTACCACACCCAGTCAGAGTAGAGGTTCCAGTCCCAAAACCATACCCAGTCGAAGTCATTAAGCACGTGCAAGTCAAAGTACCAACCCCAGTCTACGTGAAAGTCCCAGTCCCAGTCCATACCCATACCAAAGAGATCCGCACCCAATCTGTTCAACCAGCTATCTCTCAAATCGCTACCCAATCTGCTGGACCACAAATCCAATTCTCTGGTGCTCAAGGTGGTTTCCAACAAGGTTTCTCCTCCGAAGGCATTCAATCTACCGGTGGCCAAGCCGGATTCTCCACTCAAGGAATTCAAACTATCGGAGGCCAATCAGACTTTTCCTCCCAAGGAAGCCAATCTTTCGGAAACGATGCTGGTTCTTTCTCTTCCTCCAATTTTGGATCTTCCGACATCGGAGCCCAAGGTGATTTTGATATCAATGCCCAAGGCGGCGGTTCTTTCGAATCTTCCGGATATGGCAACGGCGGATTCTCCACCACCGGATTCTCCAGCTCTGGATCTGATGTCCAGTCCCAAGCAAATTTCGACTTGAATGCTCAAAGCATCGGTGGAAGCGCACACAATGGCCTTAACGTCCAAAGCTCGTACAACACTAATCTTTCAGCGGTTACATTCCAAGCAGGGAAGGAGGCATGTACAATAACCAAGGTTACAATACTTATGCCGGAAACTGGAAGTGGTAAACTTTTAGAAGTAATCGCTGAGGTGTATAAAATTGTGTAAATAGATCAATAAAATAAGTTTTTTTAAATTTTAAAAACATGTATTATTATTATTATCCCATCTTATATATAAGTATAACATTAATTAGAAAATAAATTTAATTTTTTTTTTTCAGTATTACGTAATTTATACAGTATTGAAAAGTATTATGGGTATTATATTTTGATAAGAAAATATGAGTTTATGAAAAATTTGACAAATATAGTTATAAAAATTTTGATGAATCAGAGGTTGATTCCAAATGAAACGTTATTAAATCGACAGTTATGGGCACAGAAAATAATGCGTTTTATTATAAACCTGTTGAATTGATTATTTATAATTGATTTCGAAATGATTGAATATAAAACAACAAGTTTTAATTCACCCAAATTTTGATCGAATTAGGTCTTTCTGAATATGAAATGAGAACTCTTCTTTAATATCTTAAAATTGTTTGTTTAGTTTCTAATTAATATTTTTTTTTTTTAATTAATTAATCTAAAATATTAGTTACATCAAAAAAAATCAACGTGTAATAAAAAATAGGATATTTTTTGATAAATGAGCTTTATCCATGCTTATTCATAAATAATACTAACAACAGCGGGCAGAAAAACAAATGGTCAATAGCGCTTTGTATCAGTTGACTTTTTTTTGAAATTATATATATTTATTTTGTTTTTTTAACTGATGCAATAAACATTATTATTATTACCACTAACATATGTAATAACATATACAGTTTGTTATCTTAAGTTAACGTTTCTCTAACAATATAAAAAATTAAATTAGTTTGGGATTAAAATTAATCTTTTTAATAAAAAATAGGTATTTTCTTATTACATAATATTAGAAGGAAGAATAAATAATTATACATAATTTTGAAATTTGTTACGTATTTTAAAATATTTTAAGAATTTATATATATTAACATAACGGTTATTTTGAAGAGTATAATCGATTTTATAACTTCCTTTACATGCAAAGTAAATTAGAAAGGCTGGACCAAATAACAATTCTATAACAGAATCATTTTTTTTTTATAAATGAGATGAAATCTTTAGTTTTATTTATGTACTATCTAATATTAATTAAATTTATGTGTTGTAACACTAAACTGCAAATATAAGCTAAGAGAAATTTTGAATACATTAGTATACTAAATTTAATCTTCTGCAAATTTCTCTGCGTGAATTGTATAAAACGGACCACAATATACGGTCCAGCATCATTCGATCTACGTTCACCAACATGAGGAGCTTTGTGGTGAGTGCAGAGAATTGCAATTAGAAAGGATTGATTATTAATAATATTTCAATATTTCCTTATTTTTCAGTGCCTTTTCTTAGCTATAAGTGCTGCAGTTGCTAGTGTAAGCGAAAATCATCATCATGGAATTGCTGGTGGTATCCAACACGGTGGATTCTCTGGAGGAATCCAACACGGTGGAATCTCTGGAGGAATTCAACACAGTGTAATCCAACATGGTGGAATCTCTCAAGGTGGTTTCCAACAAGGAGGATTACAAGGTGGATACCAACAAGGAGGATTCCAACAAGGTGGATACCAACAAGGAGGATACGAACAAGGAGGATATCAACAAGGAGGATACCAACAAGGAGGATACCAACAAGGAGGATACCAACAAGGAGAATACCAACAAGGAGAATACCAACAAGGAGGTTTCCAACAAGGCGGTATCCAACAGGAAGGTTTCCAGCAAGGAGGATTCCAACAAGGAGGTGTTGATTCTCATCATATTGGTGGAGGAATCGGTGGATCTTCTGCTGTTCAACAAAAAGTGATCACCGTCTTCAAGCAAGTTCCAGTGCAAGTACCACAACCCTACCAAGTTATTGTTACCAAGAGAGTCCCAGTCCAAGTTCCACAACCCTACACTGTTCACGTACCAAAACCATACCCAGTTCCAGTTCAAGTGAAAGTACCAGTTCATGTACCACAACCCTACCCAGTCAAGATCACCCAACAAGTCCCTGTTAAGGTTCCAGTCTACGTTAAAGTAGCACAGCCTGTGAGGGTTGCTGTTCCAGTTCCAAAACCATACCCGGTGGAAGTAATTAGGCATGTCCAAGTCAAAGTACCAACTATAGTCTACGTGAAAGTCCCAGTCCCAATTCAAACCCATTCCCAAGAAATCCGTGCCCAAAACGTGCAACCAGCATATGGTGCAGGAATCTCCACCCAAGTATCTGGAGCTCATGGTTACACCGCTAATGGAGCTCAACAGGGTTTTTCCTCCCAAGGACCTCAAACTTTTGGTAACAGCGGTGCTTCTTACATCTCATCTAACATTGGCTCTGCTCATATTGGTTCCCAAGGAGATTTCAATATTGGTTCTCAGGGAGATTACAACATTGGTTCCCATGGTGATTTCAATATTGATACCCAATCAGATTTCAACATTGGTGTCCATGGCGGTGATTCTTATGGTTCTTCTGGATTCTCATCCACTGGATTCTCTGGATCTGATTTGAATAATCAAGGAAGCTCGAGCAATGGCCTTAACATGCAAAACTTCCAAAATTCTTACCATAGCAGCTCTTTCAATGGATACATTCCAAGCAAAGTAGGTGGCATGTACGGCAACGTAGCTCACAGTACTTACGCCTCAAAGTATTAATTATATTTGTTTGTCACTATTATGTATAGAATTTTGTAAATATTTAGTTAATAAATTTGTTTTTCTTATTAAAACAAGATATTTTTTAAAAATACCACCATCTGCATAAATTATCCTTTCCAAGTTTAACCTATTGTTAACCTATGTTACTTGAAATATAAATTCGCATAAAATGCATATTACTATTGTACTATTTAAAAATAATACCCAAATCTCATAATTCCCAAATATTTATCCATTTGGCCCAAATTAAGATCAATACAAATTTCTAATTTAAGAAAAAATAGTACAATATTAAATATAGTGTGAAATTAACATGTTTATAAAAACATTAATTTGATCATTGTAGCATTTTTAAATCTATAATTTATTAATATTTTTTAAAAATATTATGTTAGTTTTCTATATATTTAACTTATACTGCATATTTTATAATAAGATACTAGTGGATACATTTTTATTTTAGTATATAAGTTTATGCGTAATTTTATTTTTTAAATTTACATAAAAGTTTAAAATGTGAATAAAAGCTAATAATCAAAGGCTAAATACTGCGGTCACTTCGTTGTAATAATTTATCTTTATTATTTTTATTAAATTATTGGTAATATATTTTACAATAATTGGACATATTAATAATATGTAAACAATTACAAAAGATAATAAAATAAATCACTACAAATAATGCATATAAAAAACATCTTTAAAATTAGTAAAGTAAAATTTATTGTATATAGAAATATAATACATATATAAAACTGTTATTTACTGCTGACTATTTCAACAATTATACAATAATGGAAATAATTTTATACAGAAAAGTGTGAACGGAATATTCTTATAACAAATTTATGCACGCGCACAAGAAAGTGCTGATTTGTTCTTTCGATAATTAGAAAGGCTGCACCAGATACAATTTCTATTAGCAGACGTCATTTTTTTAAGGCGTATTTCTAAAACAAATGCAATCTTATTTTTATTAATTCAGTCCAATATTAATTAAATGTATTGATGTTGTAACAAAAAATTGCAAAAGGTCATAAAAGAGAAATTTCGCATACATTATACAATTCTATAGAAATGTATACCAAATTTCATCCTCTTTAAATTTCTCAGCGTGAATAGTATAAAACGGTCCACAATCTATGGACCATCATCATTCAATCTGTGTTCGCCAACATGAGGAGTTTTGTGGTGAGTAGAGCGAGCTACAATAGCAAAGGATTGTGTATTAATTACAATTTAATATTTTATTATTCTAGTGCCTTTTATTAGCTATAAGCGCTGCAGTTGCTAGTGTCAGCGAAAATCATCATCATGGTTTTGCTGGTGGCATCCAACACGGTGGATTCTCTGGAGGAATTCAACACGGTGGTATCATCGCTGGTGGTATCCAAAAAGGTGGATTCTCTGGAGGAATCCAACACAGTGTAATCGGTGGTGGCATTCAACATGGAGGAGTGTCTGGAGGATTCCCAGCAGGTGGTTTCCAACGTAATATTTTCAAAACTGGTGGTTTCCAACAAGGAGGATTACAACAAGTAGAAATCCAGCAAGGAGGATTCCAACAAGGAGGATTCCAGCAAGGAGGTTTCCAGCAAGGAGGATTCCAACAAGGAGGATTCCATCAGGGAGGTTTCCAGCAAGGAGGATTCCAACAAGGAGGTTACCAACAAGGAGGATTCCAACAAGGAGGCGTTAATGCTCAGCATATTGGTGGTATCTCTGGAGGAATTGGAGGAGGAATCGGTGGAGGATTTTCCGGAGGAATCGGAGGATCTTCTGCTGTTCAACAGAAAGTGATCACTGTTATTAAACAAGTTCCAGTTCAAGTACCACAACCCTACCAAGTTGTTGTTACCGAGAGGGTCCCAGTCCAAGTTCCACAACCCTACACTGTCCACGTACCAAAACCATACCCAGTTCCAGTTCAAGTGAAAGTACCAGTTCATGTACCACAACCCTACCCAGTCAAGATCACCCAACAAGTGCCAGTGAAGGTTCCAATTTACGTGAAAGTAGCTCAGCCAGTGAAAGTTGCCGTTCCAGTTCCAAAACCATACCCAGTCGAAGTCATTAAGCATGTCCAAGTCAAAGTACCTACTCCAGTCTACGTAAAAGTCCCAGTTCCAATTCAAACCCATTCCCAAGAAATCCGTACCCAAAACGTGCAACCAGCTTATGGTTCCGGAATTGCCACCCAAGTATCTGGATCTCAAGGTTTTGCCGCCCATGGTGCTCAACAAGGTTTCTCCGCCCAAGGACCTCAAACTTTTGGTAACAGCGGTGCTTCCTATGTCTCTTCAAATATTGGATCTGTTCAAGGAGATTTCAACATTGGTTCCCAAGGAGATTACAACTTTGGTTCCCAGGGAGATTTCAACATTGGCTCCCAAGGTGATTTCAATACTGGCTCCCAGGGTGATTTCAACACTGGCTCCCAAGGTGATTTCAATATTGATACCAGTGATTCATACGGTTCTTCTGGATTCTCATCCACTGGATTCTCCGGATCAAGCAATGGCCTAAACATGCAAAATTTCCAAAATTCTTACCATAGCAACTCCTTCTCTGGATACATTCCAAGCAAAGTAGGTGGCATGTACGGCAACGTTGCTCACAGTACTTACGCCTCGAAGTATTAATCATACTATAATGTAGTTTTGTAAATAGTTAGTTAATAAATTTTATTTTTATCATTAATTAAATAATTTTTTTCAACAAAAAATTGTCATCTCCTATAAAAGAAGATATACTGTACAAAATAAGGTATGAATAAAGTATTGAATTTTAGTATTTACCATTCAAATATAATATTAAATTTCATATGATTTTATACATTAAATAAATTAATAAATTTCAATCGATTATTCAATTACTTAACTGTAAAATACGGTCTTGACAGGAACTTGAAATCAATTGCAAAATCATAAAATGCATAGTGCGTGTAATCAGAAGCGAATAAGGAAAGATTAATTAATTACGAGTCGAGAATCGATTAATATGAAACATGAAGAAAAAAGGCACTGTCACACGCGATAAAATCGGTATGTCCATAAAATAATGAATAATCAAATTAATTGATTTAATAGCATGGAAACACAAGAACGCACATAATTGACAAGATATAACTGCATTTTCGTATATGTGATTATAATATGAACAATTGTTTGTGTATTTGTCTGGAATCGGTAAACTGAATTTTCTTGTGTCTGACAATGTAATTCGCATTAAATTATAATTGCAATTTGAAACGTTCGAAAACACGACTGTAATTTCTGCTCAATTTCAGCGTTTAAACGATTTTACGATTGGTACGCTCATAGCACCTTAATTCCACTCAAACTTCCATTCCGTGTGACAGAATTTCCACTAAAACTTTTCTAACAATTTAATACCATTTCAGCTCCAACAAATGCAGCAAACAATTATATTTTTATTTCTACCTTAAAAAAAAATCAAACAATCACCAATATTTTGTTTATTATTTGATTTATAATTTATACTAAATTGTAAATGGTGATTTGGTAACTTAAAGCTAATGAATTAATTTGTTAACGTTAACAATTAGTTGAACTTACGCATTTGCATACCATCTGCAATTAAGAATATTTTTTAATTAAATTTAACTAATAATTAAAAAATAAATATATAAATAATCAAAATAATAGTATATTGTTATTATACCGCAGAATCTTAAATTAAAGACTATTATTATATAAGCAATTCAAAGTTCGAGCTTATACAATGCGATGTTTAACGAAATGGTGTGCGATTTTGATCGTGATTATGTAAGGCTATAAAAGCGGAGCGCACTACAGGCAGGCAGGCATTTAGTTTTGAAGTGAAAATAATAGAATTTGCCAGAAGCAATTACCTTATTGCTGTCCTCTGTGGAAAAGCTTTAAAACCTGTTAGAACAATAATGAAACTTTTCGTATTATACGAAACGCCTCATAGAATATTACATATTTAGTACATGAAAGCATTAATATTATTTTACATACATAAAGAGCAGTTGAATATTTTAATAATTTAATTTATATTTAATACTAAAAGTGCAATTTTATTATTATGTTGTTAATATATTAAGATTTATCATTGGACATTTAAATTGTTAAATTCAGCTTTAATATTACGTCAATAACTAGAAATTTTTAATTTCAATTGTATTTTTGGTTAGTTTATGTTGCATTATTTTGGGCTAAGATTTGGTTAGGTTAAGTTGGATTAGACCAAAGTTTCCCAAACTATGTTCCGTGAAAATTTCAGGATTTTCGAAATGTTCTGTTAAAGGAAAGTTTGTGAAACCCTAGTATTTGTCTATGTACTGTTTACAAATATATTTTTTCTTAAATTTCTAATAAATACACTAAATCTAATAACGTATTTTATTGAATATATCTTGTAATTGTAAGTAGGAAACAGTTTTCCATTCTATACACTGTCTAATTATTTTATATAAAAGAAATACTGTACAAAATATATTCTATAAATTAACCAACGCTATTAAGATATTATATCGGAAATTGACTATTAAACTTGTACTCTAACGATAATAAATGTCTGTTAAAATTATGTGTATTTGCTATTCCTTCTGCAAAGTTCTGCGGTTAAAAATATACGCTTTATGCAGACAGGAATATTCTTTATTTGCACATTTCAGCTACACTTTTCATGCCAGACATATTATTGGGGACGCGAAAAAAAGAAGCATCGCATTGCGCGCGAGCATTTTTTTTATTCAAAAGTTATCCATTTGATTGCTTGCGGAGGCGGTTTGTAGAAAGCTTTCAGGGATTTTTTCTTTTTGCGTTCCTTCATCCAGGCGGCTCGGGTTTTACTTGGCGGAAGTTGAAGCTTTGCTCGCATCACATTCTCTTTTAATCGCAGATTATGCGTCCCAATCGCCTTGTATGTACTTGTATCCAGAGATGGATGGAACTGAAAATGCAAAATTCAAACATTTTAATCACTCCATCTACATAAGACGGTTCACAATTTAAATATTCATGCATTGATTTAGTCTCGTTCTCCCTTCTTACAGAACGCATCTGCATAAGCCTTAAATATATGTATATAGTTACAATAACGGCGTTGTTTTCTTAGCTCTTAGAATTAAAGAAGAACATTTTCGCGAATCGTGAATTTATTTATATAGACTATAGGAATGCAATTGTGGAATTGCAAAATCCAAATTGATCCCATATGTTTGTGTGTCAATTAGTGACCCAGTGAAGCAGATTCTGCACGAATTCGTTAGGAAAACATTGGTCGGCTAAAAAAAACAAACGCAGAGGAAGATGGAAAGGGAGAGAAAACATTGGGTTTAATTCCATTTGAGCAGTGTCCGTTTATTTATTTAGAGGTTTAATTCCGCCTATGGCCTGGATATCCTCTGGCTCATCAACTTTTCACGACGTGCATAGCTTCACACGGAAAGAGACGTGAGAGATAAAAGATTACGTCCTTCCAGCCACACAGTAAGGAGGATAAAACTCACTCCGTTTCATACAAAACAACGGACGTGCTCCTACCTTTGGACGATGTTAAACTTTCAAGGAAAGGAAAAAGGAAGGAACAACGGACGAGCCGAACTGAGCCGCGTGTTTGCCAGGACTATGGGAATAGGAATTTCCGCGATGACAGGGAACGCATCCGACATCACGACCTGACTTGAATCCTGATTTCGGATCTGCTGACCCATATTACATATCACATGATTCTATACTATATATTTTACTTCTAATGCTTTTCACACTTCAGATTTAAGAGTATATATTATAAAGATATTTTCTCATAGTATTTATTTTGATAAAGTTATATAAAATTCAGATTTTTTTTTTACATTTTCTTCATTTGAAAATACCAATTTTTATATTAATCTACAGACCTGATGTGAATGTGAACAATAAAATTTTAATATTTATGTAATTTACATATAATTCTAAATCGATTCCGACCTTAAGAAATGTTTCGTAACCTTTTAATACAAATCATTATGTTTATAAAAAAGTTGCTTTGAAGATTTATTAACAAATATGAGAGAATATACAACAAAATAATTTGTTGAAAAAGGGGATGATAATAGAAATTGCATGTATTGGATTTGCATGAATCAACAAAATAGATACGCATAAAATAAAATATATCTAGACAGTCAGTCAGTATTTCATTTTGTAAATTAAAATTTTGTAATCATTTTTTGGGTACGGCCGAGGGCATTAAAAATCGAAATTGAATCTTGAATTATGGAAAACACACATTTCCCCCCTAAAACAAAAAAAAACACAACAGCGAGCAAACTAAAAACGGGGGGATAGGAAAATAAATAAAACCAACTGAAAACAAAACAAAAATTATATGGGACTCAGCGAAAATATATTCTGTGCGGCCGATGCATGAACTAAAATCGATGCTCATTTAAATGCATTTGTGCACATGGTGTGCGCAATATGTGGGAAACGAATGTAATTTAGGGTTAATTCCGTGCCGAGTGAGAGCGGATTCAACTGAACTCGCGAACCTGCCTCCCAAATAGATCCTCCCATTGCCACCCTTTTCAGCAGCCCCCCAGAACTACTACTATTCCTCCTTCTCCACTTCCGCGCACATTTTTAAGGGCGCTAGAAGCCAGTATCGTATGGCAATTGCGGGAGGCCTTAGTACCCTGTAGTACCTGCACCGCCTTCGCAGACGAAGGCAATTCCGGGAAGTAAGTTCGCACAACTCGCGCCTCGCATTCAAACGATCCACTAATCGCGTTAAGTCTGATTGTGGCCGATATAAATTGGTGGATGAGATTTATTTTATCGTCGCCGATTTTTTTTTTCCCCCATAAACCATTTTTTCTTCAGATGCATTTCTTTTTTAATCATATTTACCGAAACACAGCCACCCTTTTCTTTAATGCTGCACTTGCCTTCTATCGGAACACAATAACTGTTTCCATTTTATAGCGAAATAAAGCTTCGTCATATTTATGAACCTTTCAAAAACATATTTCAAAGTATCTTATTATACTGTCTCTCCCATAAGATCACAGTCTTGATAGTGTATACTTTCCACTTGAATTTAATCAATATATAAATAACTAATCTTAATTTGTTTCATATCAATTGTTTATTTGGAATACACTAATAAAAACATCCGGAATATCACTAATTAATGATTGCGTACATACACTCAATAGTTACAGTGAAATAGGAGGTAATAAGGATGCAATCTTTATAGAGACAACAAATGTTATTAACATTACTTTCGAATTAGATGAGTGGACAAGAGAAAACAAGTTTTGCATGCAGGCGATTTTAAAGGCTCTTGTATACAGTTAGGAAATGTATGTATAACATTCGCTTCGAACCGATGCACGCAACGCAATGTAAATAAAGTTAATCGAGCTTTAAACGCTTGTATATGGGCGTCACTGATTGGTTGCGGTTTGCTAAGTCCACTTACATAAATCCTGGTTGGCCGAAATCGTATTACGCATCGGACATGTTTGCATAAGAAATTTTGATGTTTACCGAAGATACACCAAGTCATAATGTCCAATATTGAATTACAATTATTCAAATTATATAAAGTAAATTCATAATTGAATGATTTCAATCAGTAATGTAATCATCATTAGAAAGTACTATTAATTATTGTCATAAAGAACTACCAAAGCTCTGCAACTTTAAGATCTACAAGAAGTATAATTTCAAGTCCTCATTCACACAGACAATAATATCTTAATTTTATTAAGATAATATCTATCAATTAAATTTATATTTTGATTTCAATAAAACATATTAATATCAATCAATTGATAAAATCAATAAACATACTGAAAAAAATAATGCTTTGATATAAAAATAATATGTTTGTCAATATTTCTGAAACAATTCTGCTTTGTCAATACTTAATTCCCGGAAACTATCTATAATATAGTAGACTAGTACTAATATATATCTATATTATAGAAAGCAGGATAAGTAAGCCATCAATAGGTTCCACTCAATTGAATACGTCTTCGAGAAGAGACTCTTGAGATAAAAGTATTATCAAACTAGGAAACCTTCTACCGATTTCTTGGGTTTTTATTGAACATGAAAAAAAAACAAAGAATTATATTATATTGAATTATATTATTTTCGTTGTGGAAAAGCATTGAACTAAAATATTTCATTACCAATTTAAAATATTTACCAATTTGTATTGACTTTAAATTGGATTAATTGAATTAATCTCAAAATTGGATTTTGTTTGTTTTTTTTAACTTCATAAAATAATGTTTAAGGATAACGAGGTCAGCTGCAATTGCCAAATCTGTGTAAACAAAATGCGTATAATAAAAGTACGGATAGAAAGTTGGAAAAGGATATTCCGTGCTGCGCAAAAACAAGGCAATTCGTTGTTTGGAGTAGTTGGCTGTGCGGCATCGCTGCAAACGATCATTACCATTTTATTCGCCAGTTTTATACGAATTTGCAAAGTAATTCGAATGATTTTCGCGGCAGTAAAAACTCGTAGGAAATGAGTCATACGAATGTCACTCAAACATAGAGCGAGCGCGCAGTAAAGTTTGTGATTTTACGAGATCGCTAACTATCCTTAGACGTTATAAATATATCCATAACAATATAAGGGGATTCCCCCTCGACTTGGGGGAGAGGATGGATGGTTGTGTGCGCGACACTGAACCCAACGATGGGGTGGCATTCGGCGGTTAAAAAGTTACTACGCAAAAACAGTCGGGCCGGACTCTGTTTATCGGCCGTAACAAATTGCCGAGAGGGGTTGACATTCGGACGGCACAGAGGAATCCTGACTCCTCCTTCTATGAAATGTCTTAAAGGATTACATGGTCGAGTGAAGAACCTTTCGTCGTAGGAAACATCGAGATAGCGATAGGGATTTATCCCTGTGGTCAAATTGATTCATATCTTCTTTTCCACTTATGGAATTCCCAGTCTCATCTCTTTATCCATCATATAAATACAAAAAAAAATTGCTGACATCGAACACTATTTAATTTATAAATCTACTTTAATCTCCTGACCCAATAATAACGTTTTTTTAAAAATTATTGATATTAAAACATAAAATAATCATTACCAATATTCAATATTTCACGTTAATTTCAATTTACTGGATATTTAACTAAAAAAGTAATTATGAAAAGAACACTAATTGTTATAAAATGGAAGTTGCTTCCAAATAATGTTTGTTATGTAATGTATGCATATAAACGTTTAAATACAAAATACTTTTAATTATCTGCTATTTGTACAAGGTTTACATAATTATTATTTTAACGTATTCATGAATTATTATTGTTGCAGAATCGGAAGCACGTGGTGCCGACATCTCGTCATGACTAACTAAACTAACATAACGATCTACTAGGATATGCTTGCAGTAATAATATTATCGCCATTTAAACATTCATCGTAAAATTATACAAATTTCGTCATCGCAGTAAATGCTGGATAGATCCTGTGAGGATTGCACGAATAGGTTAACGCCTGTTTTAAATTGAAACTGCCGCAGTGATCTCGAATTCGGTTACCGTCGTATATCATTCGCGCCATTATCTAATAAACTACATAATAGCTAGTTCAAGAGACTATAATTCCTGTTTGCAGTATCAAAGGTATTCTCGGCTTTCAGTTGCATTGTTTCATCGAAATTCTATATCAATTGCATTAAATCGAGCGGAGCGTTCACACTACGGGGATGATGTATTTCTGAGTCCTGTGTGTGACGTTGCGCTGTGGTGCTGATGTATTGCGGGGATGACTCACGGGAAAGAAAATCCGCACGACACCGGAAATCAGAAATACGTCCGTTTCGAATTCGGCATAAATTTCTAAAGACCTATCGATTTTCCAAACCATACTGCTCGACAAAGAGAGGAGGACGATGAACGAAGAAATGACAAAAATATATATATGAGAGGAGAATAAGAAAAGTACAGAAGAAATCCTGCTCCGCGTCGTCCTCTCCCCCAACCGCTAAAGTTAAAGTACGCTGAATGTCGGATTTTTTTAATAAATAACCGCATGAAATATATTCTCACATTTTTTATGGTTTATATGAATAATTTCCTGTGCAAAATTGGGCCAGGAAGATGAGTAAAAAGGACCCCCGGAATAAGTACCTGGCTGCGAATGAAAGCTGTAAATTGAGAAGAATGGCTGCGATTTTTGTCTAAACCTTTTCTCTCTCTCTCTTACATACACACACTCACTCTCCTCATCCCTCTCTGTCTCTATATATATACGCGATATATATATAGTAGACGATTGTGGTAACTGCTATTGGCATTTACATTTATCAGACGGCTGCAGCATCTATGAATTATAACTGTCCTCCATCATTATATCGTTGCACGGCTTTCGACCGAGTCCCACCCTCGCACACCCCCTCAGACTCTTCAATTGAATAATAGAAATATGAAATGTTTAGCGAACCGAATGCCACCGTAATAACGACGTCTGCATTTTAAACT
>NW_017095789.1:129858-153921 GCF_001412225.1 Nicrophorus vespilloides
GAATGCTGTGTCTTATAACCAAAGAAAAAATAAACATAATTATTCAACGCGTCGCGAATCCGAGGATGATACATAATTCAGTTTGCTGGAAAAACATGTTTACATAAATGCTCGTAATCCAACGAATTTACTAATCTGTATCCAATGAATAATCTACTTCGCTCGCAAAAAACCTTAAGTTCAAAAAACGTCGCCGCGTAATTGAATTGATGATTTTTCAAGGACTTTAACCTCATTCTTAAATTTCGTTACGCTTATCTCATTACTACTGTTTTACATTTTTTGAGTTTTCTCGTTATCTCGTTATTTTATTCAATATAATTAAATATTGTTATATAAGAATTGTAGCAGGAAAGCAAAAAAATTACAATATTATTAAAGAACAATCAAATATTATAAATCTAAAGATATGATACCAGTGTATTTCCAATTAAATGTACCAAGTGTACGGAGGAACTATAAGTTCAAATGTATTTTTTTAAATAGTTATTAAGAGCAATTATTTTAAGTTTAGAAAACATGAAAGTTTCTATTGTTTGAAATTTTATCAACATTAAAACAATCGATGTTTTCGAGTGTTTTACATTGTAATAAAACAATAATACTAGTGTTTTAAATGATATACTCATGTTAACAATTAGAAATATTTGTAAACATTATAAATTTGTACACAATTATTTATTGTTATCTTTCGAGTATAATGATCTCACATAAAAAGAAAAATGATCCATAATATTATGAAAACGTGATTAATAATTAACAAAATAGTAAAAATTAATAATCTTGAAAATTCAAGAATTTCGACTTTTATATAAATTTAATTTATAATTTATCTCGGGTGAGATATTTAAATTAACATTTTTGTAAAATATACTAATAAAATATTATTGTATTTCTGAAACCATCTGCTACCAGCGTATGCAGGAGAACTAATTTGATGCCTAAAGGAAATAATCTTTTTCGGACCCATCTCGGGTTGNNACAATATATATATTATACAACCATTGTTCCGTTCTATTTTCCTTGATCATCCGAGCAAACACCAAATGCTATGTTTGTGGTGCCAAATAAAATTGTAGGCAAACAATATATTAGCAATAGCATTATTAAATTACTAAAATCGTATAATATACAAAATACAGTGGAACCTCGCTTAATCCGTTCCAAATTTTCCAGAGTTTTACTAGTATAGTAAAACAATTTTCCCCATATAAACTATAATACGTTCCATTTTGGGACAAATTTTTCTTACAATTTATTTTGCTCGTTAAGCGAGGTTGCACTGCATATTAAAATCATATTATTATCAATAAATGAATAAAAAATACTTTGTTACGTCCACCTAATATATCTACGAATGAAATAATTGCAATGTAACAATTGGAAAGAAGTAAATATAACCACAAATAATAAAGAGAGAATCAATATAATTATTATTTTGATTTGTAATTAAACATTTAATTATTTCCATATGTGATATGATGGCTTTTGGACTAACTATTAATTATTTCTTTCATATGTGACAGAAAGTATGTGCCTTTTGAAAGAAGAGCTAATACCATTCACAGATAAAATAAATCTGTGAAGTAAGAAAAAAAAAAGAAGCAAATGTTATATTTGTATCATTTTTCTTCTTGTCGTTATGTTAATTTTTAATTATACATCTAATTACTTTCATATGGTATGTTGATTATTCATTATTTTTTTATATATGACAGTAAATTTGTATTATTTGAATGAATCGTTTATACTATTCACATATAATAAATCGAAAATTGTCTAGGTTTTGTCCGTGTTTTAAAAATTACAGTTCAAGCAATAAAGAAAAAAAAATATTGTTTAATCGAACAGCGATCAAAATCCTCCAGACTTCCTCGGATATATGAAAAAAAGAGATTATGTCTGGGAAAACTCTAAAATAGTTCAACTATAGCTTTTATTCTTGTTATTATTTACATATTTCCATTTTCGTTATTATCAACCGAATTATTTATGTAATTTACGGAACGTTTTCTTTATACAAATATATAATTATCGATTGTAATTTACTTAATTTATTTCATTTATTAGGCAACTGATGATGTAAAATGAATTAAATAAGTGTTTGAACATGGTACATTTTTTATATATATTTTAAAAGAAATTTTTAAGGAATGTAATATACTATTAGTATTATTTAAATTACTGAATTTTATTATTATGTACGAATTGTCTGTTGTATATTTAACTTAAATATATATGGAAGTAAATAGAAAATAAGTGTCATGTGATAGTGAATTATAATTGTAATTACGAAGATTATATAATTTATCGTCTGAATGCCATTAGAGTGGTATAATTGTTAAGCGTAATTATAATTAGATAGTAAGCAGATATCAAGTATCTGATTACAATACAATTTAGGATTACGACAATGCGGATCGTATATTACCGGCATGTTGCTCGTCTCATATTCCCCAGGTGAGAATAAATCGATTCATCGCTGATTTCAATTAACGCGGACTTTAATTCAATTAAAAACTATAGTGTACGGTGGAAAAAGGACGATAAAGTTTGCATTAATGCGTCCATGCTCGTACGACCATTTAGCGCTTGGTTTATTTTTATAGCATTTATAACGTACAACTATGTATCGCTAATAAATGGCCCATTCGTATGGAAATAATTAAAATGGGTTCGTAATATACGATGAGCATTATAAACGATGATGCTGTTCTGTTTGTCTGCGGGTTGTTTGTTGCGAAATTGTTCGATGTGTAGGAGGTTTAGAGCAATTTCCTACCTTCCATGTCGGAGTGTATGTACACGAGAGTGTTGGTGAGTGTGAGAGAGAGGGATGTCGAAAGGTTTTGGGATCGGGGGGATCAGACAAGTTGGATACTTGGTCCGATCGGATATGAGCTCTGTTAACTTGTTTACAATCGGCCCATAGTCGTTAACTGATTAACACTGTTCCATCAATCGACTCATATCAATTAAACCAATAGTCCATAAAGGCTCGCAGATATTAACACCAAAACCCCGGGCATCTCTATCCATCCCACTCTCTCATCCCATTCCTACTTGCACATCAAACTTAATTATTATTATAATATGCATGGACACTATAGAAACTATGCGAATTCCAAAAATTATATGACGCTATTTGATGATATCGATATTTATTAAAATTATTTTCACATCAATAATCACACCCGTGTCTACATTTAAAACTGTTTAATATTATTAATTGAAATTATAAAATAAATAATTATGGAATAAAAGGTGTCACAAAATGAACTCATATTTTACTATCATAAATAATAGAAAATAGTAGAATTGGTTCTTACAATTTTTACTTTAATCAACTTCTTTTTGTATATTTTTACCACTTCTATTATATTTTATTATATTATTTATTGCAGAAACGAAAAAAGAATTGAATGCAAAATTCAGAAAAAAATCAGATCTAACAAAACTAGAAGAAATATGACGGAAAGACTGAGAAAAATCATTTATATGTAATAAGTTCTACATTACTAAAGAAATATATAAAAGACGAAAGGTTATTAAAAATGATAATTTAATAATTCATATTTTCAAATTTGTCTTAATAAAATTATTTTCTCAAACAAGTCAATGACTAAATAAATTGACTTTAGAGAAATAAAAACGATTATATAAAATAACAATATAAACTAGATTTGTTAGGTAAAAATCTCAATGCATTTATTTTAAAAACTATAATAAATTTGTTTTGAATGTTGTTATAACTACGATTTAAATAAACATTACAAAAAAAAATGTAAAGTAGTAATAATAAAAAAATCATAATTGCTATAAGAAAGTAACTTGAATATTTCTTCTGCAGGTAAGTGGTAATAAAAGTCATGTATATTGTATGATTAAATTATAGTTGCAGCAAACAACTTCCAACTACTTTCCGTTTCTTACATTATACATGTGATATGTATAACGCACAAAACCTGTAACTGCAGCAAATGAAATAATAAATAACAATTACACTAAACTTCTTGTTAACTTTTTCCTAATATATTTGTGGCATGTCAATCATAAACCAATTATGTGATGCACTTATTACCATGCAATTATAGAAACAGTTTTATTTCGTTTCGTATGTACAATTTGCTGGTGTTTCGATGATGAATTAGGTATTATTGGAAACGTTCCATGTAATACGATTTATGCAACGCGGCATATGTTTCTAAAAACCCAACTGTAGATACACACCATATTTGCTTTGGTTCAAAGGTTTTAGGCAAACACTCCAATTGATGTATCAACTACTACATTCGATGGACGCACATTGTTACATGCATAGTTTCAGTTTGTTGTATTTTACGTAAACATCAAATGATTTTACTACATCAGCAGTTCTAAATCTGCGGTAACCGAACTCTCTGGGGAAATCGTTAAATATTCTATATTCTACAATACAACCAACATATATTTAAATTAAAAAAAATCATAATTAGTATAATTCTATATAAAATCATCGCATGTTCAAATTAAATATTCTTAATTAGTACTAACGTTTATTGTTTTATAATTATCTATTTTCAAAGTTCATATTTAAAATAAAATGCATAAATATTGAAAATTCATTTTTTGTAAGCGATCTTGTTTTCTTTTTTCAGCAAATGTTTTGTAATATTTTGATTAATGCACAACAATACACGCAGTATTTTGCTCGTCAGTGTGCTTGGTGTATGTTAAATCAGAATTGAACAGCAGTAATTTATTGAAATTGCTTTCTGAGTAAACACTCTTCAAGTTGCTTTATTGGCGATGTCGTTCCCGTCGTGATGAGCTAACTCCAATTTATTGATTTGAATATGCATCATAGCGGCATACACACTGTTTGACAAACAATATGTGCGGTATATGTATGTTTTGGTATTAGCATAACAATCACAGCGGGATTTGATTGAATGGCCAATGTACTAACCGTTTAATTTGAAATCTGCACTCCGCATTCACGTTCTATTTAATTGGTTAAACCGCAGCACCGAATAGAAAAAAAAATCTAATTTTAAATTTCGCTATATCGCATACAAAAAAAAATGCTTCAGCTTTTTTAATTTCAGAATGTCCAATAATTTCAACGAAAAATCAACAAAAAGAAATGAACAGTATTATCTAGTTATTTTTAAAAACAGTATTAAATTTCACATATCAATCCGGATACGCTAAAGTCTAGTTTAAAACAAACAACATTTTATAAAAATTAATTAATGCACAAAATTGTCTTAATGCGGTTTTCAGATTAGCTGCACTATGAGAGGTGTTATTGCACATGTGCATTAGAATGATAATAATATTCTCGTTGCAGGTAAAATTATATTGAAATTATAGGTAAATACGAATATGATTAGCATAACAAGCTATGAGTTAATAACGATAATTGTCTATTAGTAGATGTATGTCTAAACACATGCTAATGTCTCTCTTAAGTGAGTAGCTGGAAGTCTCAGTTATGGATGATCCTAATGTAACAAGATCACTATTCTAGCCTTGGAATATATAACTTTTAAATAACAATACTTTGCAATTTTGTATTATTAATAGTATTATGAAGAATGCTAATAATTGAAAATTAAGTATTATATAAGTAAATAATGTGAATTTTCATTAAAATTAGTTTTTGATAAAGTGGGACACTCTGTATAATTTGTTATTAGTGAGTGTCCACGTGCACATTGCTATTCTATCTCTTTGTATGTTCTATTTATGTTGTCAGTGTTGAAGTATTGTGAGGAGTTGGCAATCCGGCTCGCTCATATTAATAGTGTAACATTATTATTTACTTGCTTTTTTTTTGCAATAATTTCCTCTAGAGTTAATTATCGCTTTGGCGTATATTTAAATATGAATAGTTGCAGATTTTTCGCATTGTCACTGCGTTGGAAGTTGATGATGCCGTGTTTCCTTTTTTTTCGCGTTTTGTTGTCATTATTATTGCAATGGATGAATGGGTAGGAGAAGATAATGAGCGCGCAATGCAACAGCACAGTTATGTTTATTTGCAACTCTCGAACGATGGATGATGCTTTTTATTCTTTGATCAAATAAAAGCTGCTGACTTGCAGCAAAACCGAACGACAAGAGAGGGATACCTGCTCGGCACGGGCTGCTGCTGCAGGACAGGATGAAAACCAATACGAGCTTGTACAATGGGTTTGCCGTACGCAAAATCATATACAAACATCCACATCCACCGACGTCATCCGAAATGATAACAGTAGGGTTTTCGGCAAAACCGCACACGAAAACCACCGCATTAGTGTTTCTCTTCTCACCCTCTCGCTGTCGTCCACCCCCATCCAACCAATCACTCTCTCTCTCTCATTCGCTCTCGCACTTTCGTCCTCTTTTGCTTCAACTCAATATGTTTGTTGACTTTAGTGCTTAGTTCGGTCCTATGCAGAAACGGTCGCTAAATGAGGCGAAGACGCTCAGCCACGTGTCATCTTGCATAAGTTTTCGTCGTCGAAGTTGGCTGCTAGGCCAACTTTAATAACTTTGCACGTTCGTAATAGTAAATTCATTATTTCTACGTGCCGACCAGACTGCAATTACAGCTAAACCAGAAAGACGTACCGTGTAACTTGCCGGCCCCGGGGTATCCTCAGGCTCATCGGCAAACCTCGGCGTCACATTGAAATAATACCCCTTGCTGTCGACCGACACGTGGCCCATATAATTTGCAGGACCTACGGAATAAACAAAAAACAAACCCAATCAATAACCCGTATCCTTCGGCTATCGCAGCGTCCACCCCTTCCCACCATCCACATAAGTGAAATACAAATGCCTTTAATCGCGACATTCATCCCCCGCACAGCCGCATCGTCCCCCATACAAAACAACCCCACGTAACTTTTATTCTCTTCCTTCCACTACTTCCTTCAAATCTTTCACTCCCTCTCTTTCTGCTCCATTTTATTCGTTCCTTCTTTCGCATTCCGTCTTTTATTATTATTTTCACTCAGCCTGCCTCGGTTTGAGATATCCTGCATGGGGGTTCCGCTTTTGTGTTTTAAATTAGTGGAACAAAACCGCTGCTACCGAGATAACGAACCATCCCTTAGCAACTTTGTTCGCTGGCAAATTAACATTTAATTCAACCACTAATCTACTACACTTTATATAGAAAATATATTTAAAACATAGATATGAAACATATACTTAATACTTAACAAATAGCGTTAAAACATTTCACAATTACCCTCATGAACAGCTATATTCTAAAACTAAAGTGAATTCTACTCCAGATCCATTTCATGGTTTTTTTGGCATTTACTAAATGTTAAAAGTATTGTTTTTTTTTGTATTATCTATAATATTTACTTTCATTTGAATTCAAACAATATGAAAATACACAATACTGATAAAAAAATTGAAAACTATATGGAAATTATAAATTGAATATCTTATAAAGCGGATAAACGAAAATTTCTAGATTTCACATATAGGTTAGTTATTCTATTATTTACAAATTAATTCCTTTTGATCAATACTTCGTAAAGTATTGATTGTGGGCAAATGTACAGCTTATAGAATTTATATAGTCAAGTATATTTGATTAGATCAGATATTATATAAATACATTTTCATTAACTGCATGTTAATAATATTTATATTCAATAATTGTTGCTGTAATTGCATGAAACAAGTAAACACATTTCAAATATATAAGATTATTTCTTCAGCTGTATACATTATATAAATATATTAAAACTTGTTAAGATAACTTGTCAAACATAACGATGAACGTTACAAACTCTACGAAATATTTTTAATGTGCCAATAAATTCGCTTTATAATTCTACATAATAAATAAAATGCATTAAATTTAGCACTATAATTTAACGAAATTTTAAATAATATAGCTTGGAAAGATTTATTGAAAACGAGTGAAACTAAAGCCCGTAATGTTAGAAACGTGTACAAGTCTATGACGTAAATAATTAATAAACAGATTCCGTTTCAAAGTAGAATACGGCTCGTTCCCAATACAATTTAGAATGCATTGCCTCATCATTCATTTACCTTAAACTATGTTTGAATTGGAATTCTTAACAATTTACAATTCGTAAAGCGCGACATCAAATATTCACGGCAATTTACTGATTCGAAACACATAAATGATTAATATTGAAAATTCCGTATGAAATGAAAATTTAACTATAATCGATCGAATGCATTGATACTGTACAATTGATAAACTATCTATTATTAATTGAACCAATCTGAAAATGATCTGTATAAAATATATATTTTGACATTATTTTTAGTACGAATTCTGCTGTAAATATATTGTTTTATCTTTCACAGTTTACTCATTTTGCGATACTTGATAAATACTTTGTTAATTCGTAATAAATTATCATTCAGAGATAAACAGAGCTAAATTTTATAATGCATCTGGTATGCACATATACTTCTATAGAAAGTAGTATTATTCTAAAAGAACAGTGGATAATTATTATATAATAAGTAATACTGATATAATTTTAAAAGAAGAAAAAAATGCAGACATTCAGGTAATGGAAACAGAATATATTTTTGTTAAGTTAAAATTCGGGTTTGCACTTTGGAGTTAATTAAAATCAAGTTGAATTGTTCTTCGGGTGAAGCCATTTCGATGCTTCCGCCTTGCGGCAAGACAATGTAAAACTTGTGTATAAAAGGTGCATAAAAAGGCTCGAGTTTCTTCGAGGAGAGACACAGGGAGGTAAAAAAAAGAAGAAACGTTAAAGGGGATGGAAAAGCGGAAAAAGTGAGAGGGAAAAGAGGAGAAGGAGTGGAACGCAGTGATGAAGCAGGTCGTAATAAATGCGTACTTACTGGGATTGAGGCGAGCGCCAGTCATGGGGATGCCTTGCCTGGGCTGGGTACTCTGGAACGGCACCTTTCCGGTGTTGTGGGACTTCCGGTCGCGGTTTTTGTTGAATGGCTCCGAGACGCTGTAGCTCGCCGGTTCAGCAGTTTTCTGTGCACAAACCAAACAGATTTATTAACCTATAAATTTCTGTTATTGCCGGCGACCTCGTTATAAATAATAAAATGTTTCGGCCACAGTTCGGGGATTCCCCGAAAACCTTGGCTCGCGTTATTGTTTCCAGCATTTCACTTTTACCAAAACCGGAAACGTTTGTCCGCTCACGGAAACCTCCGACCGTATTTATTGCAAACGAATTTGCTAGCTACCAATGAATTTCCCATAAAGCAGTGTTTTTCTTCCGCTATTTTTTTATTATTAATAAAAAAAATAATCAATGGTTGGACTATTACTCTGTTCAGAATGTAAATAAACCCTGCGAATCCACCCAAAAAAACTATGAATATGAACATTAGTCATTATTGTAATACTTTTCAAATATTTATAGTTCTGAATAGATGATATCCATTTGCGCTTATATATTATTTGAATATACAAAAAAAATATGATTTATTGAAGTAATGACTAATTAGGAAAGGGATTTACTGCCTAATTCTAATCTTGAATAATAAAATTGAAAATGAAAAGGAAGCAATGTGTGAAAATCATATATAGTTGTTGAGGTGATGAAATTATGTATTCGTTGTGTTCGAGTGTCGTGAAATGAAAACCACCCCTAAAGTTAATTAGATATTTTCCGCGGGGTGTTGAACGTCGGGCGTACCATAAATCTGGTTTGCAAACAGCGGGAGGCGGCGGCGGCAGTATTCAGTGTTTTGGGGGCGGCGGGACGAAAACCGAGGCACGATGAAAACCAATAAATCTATTACGTATCATTGACATTTCAATAACGAAATAAGAGGAAGTCCGAGCGGAATACAATCTGGATCTAAATTTTGGGAAACCATTCGAACACCCCCCGTGACTTGGCGCATCACTGCTCTGAGGCTGGATCTGGTCTGCATCGGTGGGGATGGGTCTGGGTCCTGGTATGAGTCTGGTCTGCTATAAACCATAAACATGAATCAAAGCACCGAACTCTGGGACCGGGGAATGTTGTAAGTGCTCTGCAAACGTCATGCAAAGCGATCGGAGTCCCGTTAGGAGGGGCAAACAATCAACGCTCAGACAATATATTTCAATTAACCGAACGCTCTGTGCAAATAGCGGCAAGCACTAAGCGCGACACTGTCAGTTAGCTACTTGTTTGTTATTTACACCCTCGCCACCCACGCGCGCTCACACACACACCCCATCTCCACGAATCCTTGCAATCCCAGCAGTCCGCGCAGCAGGACTCCAACTACCCGCTAGATTATATCCCTTTATAACAGCCTTCCCGCTAGATACTTGCTCTCAAGTTTTCGGTAGTTATGTTTCAATTGTTTTAGCGGATCCGAGGGGGGTGCCGCAAAAAGGGCTGTACCGGAGTTTTACTGTTGTTTTGCTCGATGAAATACGACAACAACAAACAACTTTTTTATAATCAACTATTTCATAATAATTAATTAACATTCTAACATTTAAAAATTAACATTTATACACAACTTTAAAAAAAAAATTGACTCATTTCACGAAACATTCATAAATTCGATCATTAACATGGGTTATTAAATTAAATAAACTTTGCACATCAATAATATTATGATGATGAAAGAAAAAAATAATATTGTGAATTTTTATTAAATTAATTTTCCAAAATTTAATAACCTTCAATTTATCCTATAATTTGTAGCTAAAATTTCTGTTATTTACTGTAAAAAAAAATCTTACAAATTAACCTTGAAAATAAAATAATATCAATTGATATTACTATTATTAATTTTAGACTTTCTATTATGAGAATTTCTATTATAAAGAAGATCCATTTATTATTATAAAGTAAAATAATAATAAGCTTTATTTCAATTGATCATAAATATTATCTAAAGATTTTAATCGAAATTTCTAAGAAATATATTAGATTAAAATGAATGATAACACTTGTATTGAACTCATAAATATTTTTGTATTGACCTATTTTATTTATTTTATATATTCTCAATAAATAGTTAGAATTACTTAAATTTTACCGTTTTATATAAGTATTGGAATTCATCAACTAACTATATAATACTTAGCCAGTTCTACAAGATCTATAAAGAAAATAGACCATTTACCAGTAGTGGATGCATGCATATTTAGTATACACTACTACACTACATATGATTCATCTTCTTGTATTGCAAATCAAAGTATGATTAATCGTAATCAAAGATCTGTATCAAGTTTTAAGCTTTGGTTGCTTAATTTATTGCCATAATTATATAATTGAATAAATCTAAAACATAAATCAGAATCAATCACATACATTTATTAAATAATAAACTGGAATTGTGAGCAATTCACCAGAGTGTCGATTACAGTGGATCATATTTGATACGCAATCATAAATAAACATGCGGCTGGAATGACTTGGAGACAGCTATTTTCATGTATTTGTATTTCAACCCCCGCAATGTATCTGCGTATAAATATGTGTCCCCCGATCCATTGCTGCGCATATAATATTTCATAAAAACAAATCGCCTAAATTAATATCCAACCCCCCTAGTAACTGAACCTATCATTCGACTGATATAAATCAATTCGCGCACCCATTGTTTACAGAATTGAAACGCGCACTTTTTATAACCCTCCCGGTGCAAACAGCAAATATTGGACGTTACATTTACAGCGCATAACGACAACGAAACGTACAGGGACACAAAAAAAAGTATTGTCGGAACACTGGCAATTGTGATTTTTATTTCGTTCGAGGTAGAAAAAAAATGAATAAACAACAATCCGGAGCGAAATAACAACAAAATTAAAATTAATTGACGCATAACGATAATTTGAATTAAAAAATAAATAGATAAGTATACAATTATAATACTAATTCATAAATACAATTGTGTACATAAATAAAGCTATTGTTACAAGTATTATAAAACAACGTAAATTAATATGATGAATAGATTAAATATAGAGAAATGTACCTTTAATTTACTGAAATAGACTTAAAATTAAAAAAAAGGAATTGTACAAGCGAAAACTAAAATATTGAAATATTTCGTAATAATAAATTAAAAAATCGATTAGATTATTTATTTTTGGAATTTTGTATTGTTTGTACTGTTTTTAATATTAGTAAAATTTTGATGTAAATGAAAGTGATAAAAAAATATAAAACATTTAGATATTCAATAATAAAATAATAATAATGAAGAAATTTCTTAAAAATCGCCTTATATGGTTATGAAAACGCCTGCTACATCACGATGAATTATTTGTTGCTGCGAATTAATCCTAAACACTAAACCAATACGGGCACAATAAGTAGTGTGTTTTATTGGATTAAATCATTCATATTTGATGATAATAATTTTCAAATAATAGATGTTACTCATACGAAAAATTGTCATCAGTTCTAGTAACAACTTGACAATGACGTACGAATAGTATGATGATTCAATCTATTTTTAATAATATCTTGATAAGATGTTGCGTATCAAGATAACATAAATCCTTGCATATGTTGTTGATAGATATAATCAATTGCTTCACGATTCTGTAACCACATTTTGTCAATTTCAAAATACTTTACAGCAATATAAAATAATTGTCTACATAATTAACAAAAAAAATAAGAAAGTAATTGAACAAAATAAAATTTCTGAAATAATAATTAATGACTAAAATTATATTAAATTATGTTATAAGATTTCAGCAATTATAGTGTATTGTATTAAAAATATTTCCCCATTGGGTTTTTGAAGCAAAAGCGCAAATTAGGTATTGATTTCAAGAGAAAAATTTCCTTGCCGTAGCTTTGTTAAAACTTGCGTTTGATGGTTTTTAATAAATAAACAAAATTTCAAATAAAAAGATGAAAAAATATTAGACTAGTGGTCAAAGTATGTAATTAAAAAGTAATAAACTTTGAAGAATTGTATTATAAATAACTGAAAGATAAATAACTTTTCAATTAATTAAAATGCTTAAATATTAAAAAAAAATAAAATTAATAGCCTTTACAATTCGGTTCAATTATCAAAAATGGGATTAATAAGAAAACAGCATGATAGATATGTATAACACAAGATATTATCAATTTCGTGTAAATTATTCTTATTATCAAATGAATCATAGTAAATCAAAATAATCTTGAAATGTGATTTGATAACATTTTGTTTTGATTTATTATAAAAATAATAATAATAATTGTTTACAAAAAAAAACACACTTACAAAAGCTTTTTAAACGACAAATTCCTTAATTTGAATGTATAATAGAAATAATCATATTTATTTATTTTTAATTTAGATGTACAGATGATATTATGTAAAATATGTACATCTTAATTGATTTCTAAAGAGTAATGTAATTATTGTTTTTACTTTGATGAAACAGTAATTATAATGAGATTACAAAAAAATATTAGTTAAACCTTACTAAATCAATTAATTGAATGATATTATGATTTCGGTTTAATAATTATTGTATATATAAGCAATTTGTAAAATCGACAATTACAATATACCATACAGTTTGTAAATGCTGAGAAAATAAGTTGCGTTGCATGTTTTTAAGTGTTATTGTAAGATAAAAAAGAAACATATAGAATTTATTTTTAAACTAGACAACAGATGTTTTGCTATGCAATTAAAAAAATTGTTATTGAATGATTTGAATGATTATTCATATATAAATAAGTAAGATGTATTAATAATTTGAATAATATATGTTATAAGAAGAAGACTAAAGATTATATGCATGCAATTATATTAATGGAATTTCCAAAGTGTATGAGTGTACACGGTAATTATTGTTTTTACTGTGAGACTGTAAAAGGAGAACGAGATAAAAGAAAACAGTCTGTCTGAGTGTGTGCTGTCAATGTAATTAAGTTTTGTGGAAGGATGCTGCAGCAGCACGCGATTAATAAACCTCGATTATGTATGCTGGCAGTGTGAGTGACAACCGAGACTCGCGTTTATTTATCAAACAAAGAGGAAAAAATAATTAAGGCGTTGCATTCAATAAATAACTGTAAATGATGTGTGTAGCTGTGGTCGGTGCTTCCGCAGCAAATGTTTCTTGATATTGAAGCGCAACCGTATTTCCGGTGTTATATTTTTAAAAGAAAAATATGTAACGTCCGCCAACACAATGGCCATTCATTTTTTAGAAGTCCCACAGAGAGCAAGCAGTAGAGGAGGGAAACGGAGCAAGGAAACTCTTCGAAGGCCCGACACATTTCTCTTCGCTAAAAGTTTAAAGAGAAATTGCCAACAGGGGTCCACGGGACCAAGACCACTTCAACGCTAACCCACTAACCTCAACTTTATTATATATCCATATTCTTTGCCATCTGCAAGAGTGGTACAATTCCTCTAACAAATATCTAATCATATGTTTTAGAGTAAACAATTTTAGTTATTTGCACCTAAGCAAAGTATAATTTGAATAAGTTAATTCTTATAAACAACTATGATATATCTTATATCAAATCTAGTGGCAATGCGGAATGGTCCGCAAGTGCAAAGGAAGCGGCTTTAATTATTACACATCAATAATATGATGATTAATGGAAAAAAATAATATTGTAGATTTTTGTTAAATTTATTTACTTAAATATTAATAACCTTTAATTTTTCCTATAATTTCTAGTAAAAACCTCTGGACATAAGATTTCCTATTATAAGGAACACCCATCATTTTTTTTTATTATAAAGCAATTTAAAATACTAATTATAATCTTTCTTTCAATTGACCATAAATATCTAAAGATATCCAATCTAGTGGCAATACGTAAGTGTAAGCACTTATTACGCTTTGGACTTCAGTAAAACATAAGTATATTAATTGTATTTTTGTAATATTTTGATTCTTCGTGATGATTCATGGCGATTCGTTTTTTTGCATTTATTTAAATTAAAATGTACCAATTGAATATACAATTTTAATAATCCGTAAATACAATTAACTATTTATCATTACTATTAAGTACTTAATAATTAGAATATTTACTATTTTCTTAATCTTCTAAAGTATATATCTAAGTGTTTTTACATTGTTGGTGGTATTTGATTATTTTTAAGCGATATTAATGTCTTAATTAGTCCGGTTTCAAATAATGCTGGATATTGATGAAATTAAATGAGAAATAATGATTTGCAAATGATTTATATAAAATTAATTTATAGTTTGTTTATTTCCTAATTACGTTAACATCATTCAAAAAAATAGGAATTGACAATTGATTACTATTCTCTTGACCTAAATATAGAATTATATATTAAAAGAAAAGCATTTATTTAGAAGAGTAAACAAAATTATTACTGTAACTAAAAATTAAGTGACTAAGATTTGAACAATTTTTATGATTTTAATTGGATTTCTTATTTTTAATAGAATTTTCATGAAAAATTGAAAATTAAAATTATTCTTTGTTGATCTTTATTTAACCAGTTTGTATTGATGCAAATAAGAAATGTTGAATAGGAATCAAAGAGACAGGACCACCGGATCGGATCGTCAAACCCTGAGCTAACTTGAGCATTATCATAATACCTTCATTGTTTACCATCGAAAAAAAAATGATTCGATCCATTCGTCCATTAATGCATGCATGCATTTGTTTTAGCATTCTGAATCTGAAGTCCTGTCACATGCAGTTTAGGGCCGAAATGCATGCATGCACGTGCGTGAGCCGTACCAATATTTACTTGTAATGTATGTGAAGGAAACTGATTTCGGGGAAACAACCCTGCGTGCGCCCGATGCCCTCATTAAACTAAATTACTTACGCCTAATTAGAATTTACATGTAACATTATTCTAACCGGATAGTGTTACAGTTTGGAATCGCAAGCGGAAAATACGGGCGCAGAACAGAAATATAAATTTCACCGAATGCATCCGAACGGACGCGCAGAACGAAAATACTATCTATCGCATAATATTAAACAATCGTTAAGCCCCTTCGCTAATTTGTAACCAACCGACAAATTAAAATCAATTTTATCTATTCGCTAATTCCAAATATATATACGTATGTACACATGATGGTCACCTTCATCAAATTATTTCATTATAATTCAGTGCTTGAATTCCACGTATTCCTGTTGAAACCAGTAATTTACAATCAACGAAAATTACAGATCATTCCGTTTCATTCATTTCAGAATACGTAATATTTAATCACGTTGTTAACTAACATTCAACTTTTGAATTTCTATAAACTATTATTTTTAATTACAATTTGTTTCCGTTTAAACTATCCAAGTACAATTCCAGCAAATATGCTTTACTCTTTACTTTTATAAGATGTATAATAAATATAAAAACTGTACATTAATTAATTTTTTTAACGTAATAAATATTTTGTTGGTAATTTTTTATATCTTTCCCTTACATAAACGATAATAATAATAGAAAATGAAATAAGCTTTATATTATTTTTATCAAATTTTCTTAAACTTAATAATAAATCATTCAGTTAGATTTTATGAATGATTAAATCAGAGATTTTTCAATAATCAGAATAAAAATATCATTTCGATCTTAGTATTATAATACATTTTTGGATTTGTTTGCATACGTCTTCGTAAAATTTAAAGTATCTATGAATGGGCACACATTATAGCTCAAAAAATATATAATAGAGAGGGTAAATGAGTTGACATGCTTGTCTTCTGATACGAGAAACCGATATGGTTTATTCATGATGCAAGAGAACAGTCTATATACATCATAAATCAAAAAAATCAGTTGAATCACAACTATGACATTAAATAATTTAGTATTTCCATACTTGCTTAATTGTATAGGGAACATATTTATATTATTAACATATTTAATAGAAATAACAGTAGTATTCATGATATTTACTGAAATAATATTTTTTTTGTTGTTATTTAACTATAGTTTTATTTTTCAAGCGTAGAAACTCATTATTTTTCTATAAATACAATACAATACATCATAGTATTATTAACTTTTATAGTTATTTTATATATTGAATTGAAATCATTCAAGTTGAAGTTAAAAATGAATTGAACTATGTTTATGTTTCTCATAATCCTTTATGTACGTAAGTGGACATAATAAAACCATGAAAACGAATCGTTTGTTAAATAACTGTTGATTTGAATAAAAAGAAAACTTATAATTAAAGTATCTACGATAAAAAGGTAAGAAACATTAACTGATTGCATCGGTCGATTGAAATAACGTTCGGCTGTCGAATTAATGTGTGTGTGGGTGGGAAGCAGAGGATTGGAAGAGTAGACAACAAAAGTATAATAATAAAAGAAAAGAGCCTAAAATACATGTAAATGCATGAAAGTGAACCGGAGTGGAAGGCAATTAAAATAAAGAACCGGAGCATGTAGCATACACCCAAAAAACATACACAGCGTGAAAGATTTATTTGTGAAGAATTGTTAATTTTGTCAATCTCATTACGGCTCGATGGGATTCCGTGTTGTTTGCTGCTGCGATACATCTTAATCAAAGTGCTGATTGCGCTGAATCCAGATCATTTATACTGTGCCCTTGCGAAAGTCTTCATCGCTAATTGAACGGGAGCAAGATGAATGAGAACTTTATGCAATATGCTAAACAGTATCCGCTCGCTTTTTGGGATCGCTGCAACATTATGTTGCATATCTCCACTTCGAAACTCATCGATTTTTAGAACGAAGCGTTTGTCAATTAGTCCTTTCACCAGACAGGAACAAAAAAAAAGCGACAACTAATATTTGCATATAACTAAAAGCGAGGAGTCGGCCTTAATGACTTATCTAAATCTCGAAGCGAATGGTCGCAGTTACATGCATTTAGTAAAGATGGTATCTTTAAATTTGGTGAATTCGATTGCTGCTCTCTCGCTAATTAAGAGAATTAATTTTAAAGCAGAATTCCATTAGAATCGACTGTTGAGTAACAATAAGGAAACATAGATTATGAACAGAGGATGTCCATCGGAAGTAATTGTATCGGTTTATGTTCGTGGAATGTTGCAAATATTGCTGTCTATTTGCGTGTCGTAATTTATGAAATCGTTAAAGGTTCATTCACTTTGGGGCGAAATGTTTAAAAGTCATTCATCTAAGATCTTGGCCGTAATAAAATTAAAACTACTATAAATCCGGTATTTTAATGGAGCGCTCCATTCGACGGCGTGACATCCACATCCATGCGCACAAATAAATATATTTTCTTTTTTACATATGTTTATATAATGTTGGAAGCCATTTCAATTAAACCGACGTTATTTTTAAGCCACCCAATTCTTATATTAAACCTGCCGCCGTTCGGATGAAAGTGTATATATTTAAGAACATATTTTCATGCTCCTTTTCGGAAGATGAAAAGGAACAAGATATACTCACAGCTGCTTTGCTTTTCACGAATCTAGTTGTTTTCGATTTGAACACGGCCGCATCTATGTTCGACTTTTCCATCTCGTACGGTTCCACGGTATATGCAGATGCGGTTGGGAAACTCAAGACATCTTTGTTGAGATGCACAACCTCTCTTTCCAAGGTATGATTAAATGGGATGTTCTTAGCTTGAAGATTCATCTTCTTCAATAGCTTTTCGATAATTGGACTCTCGAGGTAATAGTTTCCGGGACCTTGGATTATTAATTTCGATGCGGTTCAATTTCGTTGGATTATTAACAGCGAAAAGTTAATATTACCTGGCGTAGGCAATACCTTTTTCGTTATAAACCGATTACTATTGATGGAAAACGGCGCATCGCTCAATGAAAATGAATTCCGAATAACGTTCGCCCTTATATCATATTTAGCTGGGCCAGGGTTTTCCTCGAATTTACTCTGAAATCTCTCTTTGCGTGTACAGAACGGTGCAGGATTTAGGCTCAGAGATTTCTTTGAAATCTTCTCGGGCATTGTATAAGCAGCCGGACCAGGCATATCCTGCAAGAAACAGAATTAGAGTTAAATTAGCTACGCTAATTGAAAATCCGGTTGCGGGACTAAAAATGAATCATCTTCGGGCCGCCCACGAATCTAATTAAATCTATTTCATTTAAGGAATGCAATTATTTATAGAATTACATATTTTGCTGCGAGCGTTCTTTTTCGCATCTATCGACCAAAGTCCCAACTACTTCAAACAATTTACCGCGCGGATCTGCTTCTTCTGTTCAGCATCGACGAACCGTGGTACGTAACTATATAATCGCGCCATCTCTCGAACGTACTCATCTCTAACGTTGAATAATTTCTTGATGCGGGCATCATACTCTCCGGGAGAGGGAGTATCAGATTCATATTTCATTCCACGTCTGCTACCGCTCTTCCAAAATGTACAACCTTTGTAGATTTCCGTCGTCGTGCAAGCCTAAAACAATGATTTAAAGTCTTTCCTTACACCCATCACATTTTACATTACCGTTGATACTTTGTAATAAGCTGGGCCCATTGTAGTATCATGCTTATTTGCTGGTATTTTCTCTAACTTATCATTCTCATTTATATCGTACCCATTCTCATCGATTCTTGTTGGAATCGAAGGACCATAATCCTCCAATGCATACGGTACCGGACATACGTACAATCGTCTACCTTTAAATGCGGTTTTTGATAAAACTTTTGGTATCTTTTTCCTTATAGGTTTCGGATCGTAGGTCCCGGGTCCTGGACTATCCGACAATACTTTTGTTTCTCTTATAGCCTTATTACGCAGAGTTGATCCTCCCTTCAAAAAATAATTTAACAGTGATTTTATTAAAAACAATATTGATTACAATAAACACAACTCATTTGAATTTTTAATTTCAATAGTCAAATAAAAGTGAAATGAATTGATGTAATTATATAAAACATCATTGATTGAATAATATTTACTAATATACGAGATATGTTAAACTTAAACATTGATATCAGATTATAGATTTTTAAACTGATTAAGTAGAATTCATATTAGAATCAACAGATAACATTTTATTATTGTATTATATTTTATATATCGAGAGTCGGATTTTGTTCATTTTTAAGTAATCTTTAGATAGCATTTATTTAGCTGATTCAAATTTGCAGGAAAAAATGTAATTAGCAGATTGTAATATAATACGCAAAGTATTCTCACTATATCATTTTCTGGTAACAATGTGTTTAATGTTAAATGTGAGAAGAAAAGAAACGTAAATATCTTACGACAATCCGATGTTTGTCAACTCCATCATAAATTGCTTCTGTATAGACTTTATTAATTATTGATAGCTTCTTCTCCGAACTCTGCATGAAAGGAACCCAATTTTCTAGAAAATATTGATAATTAATTATCAATACCGAAACATTAATTACTTTGAGAAACTTTTGCAAAATTTTCCATCATCAGTAACATAGTAAGTATTAGGTGCAAGTTTCTCCGGAGTGGGAGCTATAATTTTCTTCCAACGAGGCGACAAATTCATGGTCTATAGCTATTCCGTCCGTTGCAAATACGATGACACGGCGTGTTTTTGATTAATCCGACAGATCATTGCTTGGTTACATGAACAAACAAAAATAGACATTTTTTTTTTAATTTTCAGTAGGGAGTGGGTAATGAGTTACATAATTCCCTTAACTAATTCGATTACATTGGCTAAAATTATTTAACAACAGGATAAGTTCAATTTGCATCCACTATATACGCAGATAGTATACGTTCAAGATATTGCTCAGCGATGTCTGGAATATTAATAATACTCCTTTTCAGTTGTGCCTCGGCTACAAATTACGTTAACAATAGTGAATGTAGCTTGGATTGGGATAAGTTGAAAAATGAGACTCAAAGATTATTTGAAAATTTCGAATTGGAAACGAGGAAATCAATGCTCAAGTTGGAGCGACGTCTTCGATCTTTAGAACAACCAGGTATTTTACTTATAAACACCGTAAATATAACTATTTCTCTAATTGCAAAATCAAATAATTTATTTTTTATTATCAATAGCGAATTGCCAAACAATTTTATTGTTTACGCATTATCGTCCGTATCTTTATTGATTGTATTCAACATTTTAGTGTGGTTCATTGAGAATTCGAACGATAGGTGGTTCAATTGCGCCGACAGAGGACCTTGCAAATGTAGGCCAGAAACGAAAAGCATTAGCTGCTGGAACTCTAATCTTTCTAAACTACCAATTGAGCAATTTGTGCCCAACGATATTAAAACCATGTAATCGTTAAAACATCTCGTATTAATCGGATCTCTAATGATCGTTTCCTTGTAGAGACTTGGGCATCAACCATTTAAGCACACTGAATCAGCAGACGTTTCAAGTATTGAATCACCTCACCGAAATAGACCTGTTCGATAACGCAATTGATTATCTACCCGACAACATTTTTGAAAATTTAGATAATTTACTTTATTTGTGCGTCAGATAATTTTAATTGATCTGATTTCGTTTAATGCTGTATTTTTCAGGAGATTGCACAAAAATCATTTGGATGAACTTCCGAATAACATATTTCTGAAGTTGCGTAATCTTAGAACCATCGATTTATCAAACAACAAATTTCTTTCGTTACCCGATAAATTATTCGAAGGATGTCAGAATTTAATTGTTATACATATATCCGGAAACAAAATTGCTTACTTATCAAACCAAATTTTTAACGAACTGAAGGATCTGGAAGATTTAGATTTGAGTGTTAACGAACTTATAACACTAAACAAAACAATTTTCGCAGATTTGTGGTCTTTGAAACGTTTAAATCTAGCAGAAAATAATTTGGAAATTTTACCATCAGGTATCAATAAATCATAATTTTCATGATACAAAAACTTATGGTCAATTTTTAGGAGTTTTCGACAATCTACACAGTCTCGAGTTACTAAATTTAAGAAAAAATAAATTGTCCTCAATTTCTAAGCGACTTTTTATTAATTTACACAACTTGACTAATCTACAACTGAGTGCCAATAGCTTAGTGCAGGTAGGAATAAAAATTGCGTATTTCATATATCACTAAAGTGTACTTATTTATAGATACATCCGTTGGATTTTGTTAATTTAAAGAATTTAAAGGAATTGAATATTGGGCAAAATTTCATATCGGAATTACCAGAAGAGGTTTTCATTAATTTGCAATTGTTAGAAAAATTGTTTCTTTATTCAAACAATTTAGAAGAACTTTCGGAAAAAACTTTCAATGGATTAGATAATTTGAATTCTCTAATGCTTAACAACAATCTGTTAAAAACCATAGAAGCAACTTTATTCTTTTATACACCAAAATTAAAGAAATTGTAAATATACCATATTTTGTAAAACATTTTATAAATGGTGAATATTTCAGGCATTTAGACAGTAACAAATATCAATTTTTACCTACTAAATCTTTAGACTATTTGGAAAAATTGATGCTAATAAAGTTATCGAAGAATCCTTGGCATTGCGATTGTCATATACTTTATTTAGCTTTGTAAGTGTAAGACGAGAATTCGGTATGTAGAATGGAAGTTAATAGGTTTTGTTGTAGATGGATTCGCGACAATAAGAACAAAGTTTGGGATGCACAGCCGACTTGCAGAGGACCTGGAAATTTGGGTGGATCAGAACTGAAAGACATGGACTTTGATTTGCTGTGCGATGGTCAATGGGCCAGCATGTTAAATCTATCTCCGCGCATAGCTGTAAGAAACAGCAAACAAAATATTTCCAAAAGTGACGAATAATTGTTCATTAGCAATGTAAAATTCAAGTTCAATTTGAAAATAAAGTAATTGTGTTAGTATTAATTGGAAACTTCAAAATATATTGCCAACTAGCCCTTCATCTATATTTATTATCAGATAAGTGATAAGCCAGATATCGTTTGATAAATTTTATATTTTGATACTGAAGCTTAGTCGTATTATTTCGTAGTGTATTACATTTAGTCTATCGAAACATGCGGTGGATAGTGCTGTGGTTATTCTTCATATTAAGGCATATGCCTTTATATGCCCAAAGTACCTGTTAAAATACAAGTAAATATTAACATGATTAATAAAAATATACATTGTAGATGATGGTGATTGTGGTGATTGGAGCTCTATGAAAGATGTAAACGATATAACAGATCAAGACGATTTTAAAATCTTAGAAGTAACCGACTTTGCATTTACTGGTATATAAACAGAACGTTTAGTTAATAACACATTCTTAAAATATTATATTTCAGCAAATGATGTTAAGGTATCTATGTGCAATGGAATAGAAATTGTTCGTCACGAAGTTAACGAAAATAAGCTGCTATTTATTACACAAAATATGCGTAATTGGGAAGAAACTATGCCGAACCAAGACTCTCTTGCAGTTATATGTTTCAATGTAGCTTTCTCTAATGAAGAATGCTCTGGAAAAGTACAATTAATAAACTATATTAAATTTTTCAACCAAATTTAATTAATTGAATTTTCAGACTGTAAATATGAAGATTCAAGATACAAATAATTATGAACCAAGATTTGTTGATGAACAAGAGGTTGATAAACCTGTTTTTGAAATTATTTTACCGATGCCGTTCCCTGCAGAATTCCCCCTGGATAGTTTTGGAAGCATCATCATGGCTAAAGACGAGGATTATACAGATACAAAACTTACTTTTACAATTGAGTCTAATAAATTTCTTGATATAAAATATGTAGGAACAACTGGTGAACTTAAGAAAGTGCATACAGCTTCTTTAATTTCAATGTCTCCATTGGATTTCGATGAAATGCAATTCAATATAAAAGTTGAGGTATGTACATATATTGAATTGAAATATTTTGTTGTATAATAATAATAATAACTTTTTAAATATAAAACATAGGATAAAGATAAAAAGATTGACACTGGGAAAATAGTTATAAAGAAGAATCCCAAAGTTAGTTTGGTATATCCCGAGTTTGATAAATCTTATTATATGGGAAAATACGATAGAGATGGAATGAGTGAAATGATAGACGAGATTACTTTAAAAAATGCAAAAACTATTATTCTTGAAGGAGGTAAAGTGTTAAGCAAATCATTATCAAACAAAAAATAATTAATTGTGAAAACTTAACAAAATCGATTTTTAGCATACGCGCAATATTTCG